>NW_010189449.1:11602-104891 GCF_000695765.1 Mesitornis unicolor | reverse complement strand
GGGCCCGGCCTGCAGCCGCAGAGCGCGCCCCGCTGCCCCAGGCCTCGCCTCGCCTCACCCCAGGCAGCTGTGGGGATGGAGGCGGGACGTTCCCTTCCCGGCGCCCTGTCGAGGCTTTTCCCGCGTGTGCCGGGCAAAGCCGGTCCTTCGGTGTAGGGCGTTGAAGAGTGTTGGCTGAGACTGGCGGGGGCAAAGGAAGAGCATGGTTATGATTACCATCTTGCCTGTATTAATTAATTGTCAGGCTTTCTACTAACCAGCAATTTAAAAAGAACTTACATATATGTTCACATAGCTCCTGTCATGCGTTTTCCCAGGCATAAGAGAAAGATGAGAAGTTAATCCACTGCAAAAGCTTTAAAACAACGAAGTTGTGTGGTTGAGGCATTACCGTTACCAGTCAGTTACATCAGTGGCAGTACAAATATCAGTGTTTGCACTCTGGGAATGGTAGCAGATTTCTGCAATGAGGATGGGACATAGGTGATTCCCAGATGTAGAATGGCAGGTTGAAGCAGTTTCATGCACAGACCATGTTCACAGACCAAAGCAGAGAGCACCTGGAGATTGACAGGGAAGGACTAGCTGCTCTTCTTTTCATCTCTTTTTATAATGTTCTCAAATTTTATGATGGTTTAATAGTATGAAACATCAAGAATTTTTTTAATGCTGTCTCTCTAGTTTTTTAAGACACATGTTCCCTGGCATTGTTTTTTCATCTTATGGCCCCCTTTTTCAGGATTTTCTGAAAGCCAAGATTTAAACAACTGGCTTTCTATTTTAGGTTTCTAAATAAAATACCCTAAAAGACTAATTTTTCTTTGAAGGGCTGATTTTTGTCAAAGGAGTGGAGCCTGGTGTGCATTTTGAGTCGAGGGGCCAAGGGTCAAAATAATGAATTGTTCTGAAAAACTGGTAAGAGTATGTAAAATTGTGAACTTTAGTCCATAAAAATTTAAGATGTTTTCTGTACCTTCATTTGCACCTAGTTGTACAAATTTAAAAAAAAATAGATCTTGCATTTTTGTAAAATACACTTCAACCACAGTATAATTCTGTAAGTCTCTGATGGCAGTAAAATATGGTTCTGTTTTCAGATATTTCACACATTCATTTAAGTGAATGTTTGGGTAGGAAGATGCATTGCTTGTATGTGTCCATTTAGGAGTCAAACTGCAGAATAATGAATTAAAGTGACTGACATCATGACAACCGTAAGACAGAGAAGGGTTGCAAAAGGCACAGAAGCAGCTGAAGATCAGCCTTCAGAGGAGAAGAATGTGAAGCCTGATGGGAAAATTCTGTCTGGTGGGTAATGAAAAGGATTTTAACATTATGGTTTTTTAGCAGCGTTTAGCTTTTCGTATCTATCCTAAGCACAGGTTAGAACTAGGTATGTACCAAATACATTTTCATACTTGAATATCTGTCACCAAAGTTAATTGGATGAGACAGAGGGCATTCAGATTAGTGCAAGTAAATCTCGCTTCTATTTTTAAAATCCTAATTTAAATTGGTGAGAACAATTATTTTCAATTTAGTTGCAGTGGTACACTCTCAGATTTTGTATAGCCATCGTAGGTTCTTAAACAAATCCCAGTTCAGATCATTGGTAGCATAAAAGGATTTGAAGACCTCTGATGAGTTGTATTTGAATATAAGCCGATTGCACATGAAATCTGAATTTAACTGTGAACTCTTGCTTTTTGACTATAGGATGGACCAGCTAGGTAAATTTAAAAGAGAGACATTAAGTGTCTTAATTTGAAGATCTGTTTAAGTAATAAAATACTGACAACATTTTTGTTTGGCATTACAGCTTTGGACTTTGCAAAGTTTGTTGAGTTTGTTTTTTTAATTATTTTAAGGGATGTTTTGGTCTAAATTCCAAATGTTTCTGTATAGGCATTCTCAGTAAATGAAAGGAAAGTTACATTGTTGTTTCCACACAAGTACACTTAGACTAAATACAAAATGGGAAAGTGATCATAGTCCTCATCCAGCCCAGCCCTCGGTTCTGTTGAATTGCATATTTAGTACCTGTTATGTAGATGTCACACACGGTTTGAAACAACCATTTCAAAGCTATAATTCCAGATCATGAAGATCCATACTGAGCCTTATATCACTATTTTTAAAAAAGCAAAGACAACAAAAAACCCCAACCTTAAAAAATACAGGAACGTAAATGTACAATAAACTGACTGAGCTACCTAGAAACGCAGCCTTTCTTTCCTGTTGTTCCACTTACAGTCTTTTCCTGATGTCAACAGGAGGTCTTCTGCGATTCAAAGCACAACACCATTATCAAAGGCTGCTATGGCCACTGTTCTTTGTGGGTGTTTAGGGAGACTTCTGAACCTTGAGTGGTTTGGTTTTCTTACAAAACTCAAGCAAACCCCCCAAAAACAGGCAGCCATTTTAAGATGGTTGAAGAAGATTTTACTTTCTTACTTTGTGATCTAATAGTCATCCTGTATTCCCTTAATTACAAAAGATGGAGGATACTCCAATTTAGATTTACGAATTAGATATGATATTTACCTAGATCCTTATAGGATCATGATGTTCTTAAACTATAACTACATTTACCAGTTAAGGCACACTGTGCCTCACTGCCTATAAATAAAATCCTCTGAGTTTGCTATATGAGAAAATACAAAACACATATCCATAAAGACATCTTAAAACCAAGTGTCCTGTTACCTACAGAATGTAAACTGTACTAGCACAGGCAATGTATAAATGGATTTCCAGAACTCCTTCAAGTTTAATTACATGTTTCACAATTACAGAGTGAAATATTTTCCTTCCAAGATCATACAGGTGGAAAGCTGTGGAGCATACTCTCAGTAACTGTTGGTGGAATTGTTGCCATCTCTCTTGGACTCCTTACTTCTGTTTATGTTGCTACACTGCATGAAAATGACCTGTGGTTTTCCAATATTAAGGTAACAGTAATTCTTGTAGTTTCTTCAGTGCTTTCATAGAGCATTAATATGAGTGTTAGTTGAAATTTCATTTATTTATGTATTTGTCTTGTAGTTTCCTCAAAAACATAGAATATTTCATTTTTTAAAAAATTAACTTAAAAAAGCTGTGCTTTCCATCACTTCTTAAATACTTGGTCATTTCATTAAGTGCCTTTCCTCAGTTTTTCTCCAAAAGTGTTGCTACACAGCAACAGTGTTGCTACACAGTTCTTCCAACCATTGATCATTATCTAGAATTGAATTTCAATAGTTTACTCTGTATTGCTCTATAGTCATCTTTCTTTTATCCAAAGCAATACAAAACCAAACAATAAACAGTTAAAATAAACAATTTGCAAAATCCTGGCATACAGTTCTTTAATTGTATTTATACTGTGATCTTGTAATACAGTTTAGGCACAGTCTCTTACTGTTCAATACTGATTTTGTATGATGTTATCCTAAATATGCAAACCTCAAAACGTGTTTCAGACATTCACCGGTGTAAAACCACCATCTACACCGTAGGAGAATTTTCGTTCCCAAGATCCAAGACTGACTAGTTTTCCCCTAGAATAATTGCATGAAAAAATAATGCAGCTGTACACATATCTAAATTTAACCAAAGAAAAGAAACAGGTGAGTCATTTTCCTTTTAGATACCTAAAATATACTGTTACGTCTATATATTCCATTATTCAAAGAGTACATATATTTAATTTGAATACTTGCATTGCGATATATGTCTTTCCTTTACTACACACTTCTTCTGTACCAGAAGCATTTACATACCCATAATAAAAATAGTTGGCACTTACTTGCTGTTGTATTATACATATAATACTGCTTTGTACCCACTGTCATTTTTCTTTGAACATATAGATAGATTGCATATATATTGAAGGTACACAAATTTTCCCTCCAAAAACAAGTATTAATTCCACAAGTATCGTATATTTTGAAGTACGAACAAGCATGGACTTGTGACAATGTATGAACATAATAGATACAGCATTTCTGTCCTGTTGAACTGATAGTGAGGCACACAAAACTCACTGAGAGAAGCAAGTCTGTAGTTGTAATTAAGTTGCCCCTCGATGGATGAAATGCTCATTTTACTTGGTAACTGTTGCTGTCATTTTAAGTACACTAGGATGTCATTAGATAGCAAAACTGTAATGAAATGCTCTAGATATTTTTGGTCTGGATTCTGTTGTCTCTGTAGCTCTCATTTCGTCCTAAGCAGTTGATAACAATAACTAGTAACACTGGAACATGAGCAATTTCAGCCAATCTGATGGAAAGATTCTAAAAAGCATAAATTCATCTACCAGCAGTTTAAAGGAGAAAGAGATGCCCATGTTTACTGATCTCACATTATACCCTCTTCAGTACCATGTGAACTCCACCAGAGAATGTATGTGGTTACAGTGCTCATTTCAAAATTATAACAGTAGGAAAAGCTTTAATGAGATTTCATGTATTATTCGAGGTAAAATAACCAGTTGTAACACAGAGCCAAAAGTGATCAGGCTTCGTACATACTCCTGCTTTTTAGAGCTATGTGTTTAGTGAGTGTGTGTTTTGCATGTATATACCTTCAACTTACATTGTTTCTAGGAATATCTTCCCAAATAGAAGGCTATAGCTTTACATTTGTCTGATCAATCAAGTTAATTTCTTTTTTAAACACTTATGTCCCAAGTGAGTTTCAAAGGTACTTTAAAAGATTTGCTCTCAAATTATTTATTACAGCTTTAGACCAAACAGGTAGTGTCCCCTGCAGTTTATTTGCAGATACAAAGAGGGTTGGGGATGAGTCAAGACTGATCAAGTGTTCTGCAGTTGTCTGCCAAGTCAGCATCTGACTGTGCTTTCACTTTGATTAACACAAAGCTTTCTAAGGCTTTACTGTTAAGTATTGTCTAGACTTACTTTCTTGCCATGATCCATATCAGAGTGTTTTGTGGCCATAAGTGAGACTAGGAAGATAAGAAATCTAAGTTGTGTGTTTTGATACACTTTCTCTTTGCTCAGCAGAGAAGGAATACATTTGAATATATGTGGATGAGGTAAAGTTTAAACAAAATTCTGGTTTATGAGTAGTATGGGAAGACTACATGAAGAACCTGTGAAATTTCCTGCAATGCTGAGACAGGAAGACTCATCCTGACATCTGTAAAACAGTGTATATACATCTTTGAGCCTATACGTATGAGTGGACAATGTAGTATCTCTAGATATATGTTCATGTTTTCTGGCATTTCTGAATTGCCATACCATATACTAATAAAAGACAATAATAAAATACACTATGGAAAAATCTGAGATCCTCAAAAATTATGTTGAAAATTAATAGAAATTTTGCTTTTTTCCTCTAACATTTTATAGTTTAGCCAAAGCATATATTTTTGCATATATTAACTGAATTTTCTTAAAATGTTGAAAGACAGAGTTTTATTTTAATGCAGACCCTAGCCTGAATTCTCAGAAGGGAGGACTGTAGTCTAATCGTTGGCAGTCAATTATTGCCTGCCTTGCTTAATGAAGTGCAGAGGTTATTTTGTTGGTTTGGTTTGGTTTTGTTTATTACACATTACATATAGAATAAACGGATGCAACACTAATGCATGGTCAGTGTTTCATTAACCCCCATTTTCGTTCTGAAGACCCCATTGGTATATGAACATCATGACTCCATAGTTACAAAATTGTGCAGTTTGCCAGTTGTATTCAACCCTAAAAGCTGAAGGTAAAAAGAGTTCATTATGCGAAGTCATGATTCTTAAATTTTAAGTCATTAAGTCACAACTTGCACGTACACTTGTAGTGATTGCCTTTCTGTAATTTCAATTGCAATTCATAGAAAGCCAGTTCCGTTTTGGGTGTCTTCCAGCAGTGGTTTACCCAGCTAGAAAAACTGTTCTGCAGTTGTAATGCTATTTTGTTCTATTTTGAATATGGCTTGCAAGAGTTCATTGATTTCAGCTGCTGCAGTGTGTGTGAATCTTGTTCTTATTTGCTAATAATTATGCCTGCTATTATAAATTTGCCATGGTCATTGGAGAAAGATGTAATACTGTTTTCATATCAGAAAAACAAAATGCAGATCTCTAAGAGTGGTTTACACTATGAAAGAGGGACATGATTGGTATTCTTTTTGTTTTTAATCCCAAGATTAAAAAAAACAAAAGATCAAAAAACAAAAGAAAAGAAAAAAGAAACTGAATGAGAATGCAGAATACCACGTCACATAGTCAGAAGCTGTGTTTGTATACACTTTCAGCAGGGATCACAGAGGGTTATAATCACTTACTTTGGCCAAACAATTTTGAAGAAAAAAGTTTTAATCTCTTCTTATATACATTTAAACAATAAAGATTTCTGTTTATGATGGTGAAAGCCAAAACAGATTTCTTACCCAAAAGTCCTTTCTCGGTTTCTTGAAAACTTTCTGGCACTGCACATACAAAATGGCTGTTTTCAGTAATTTTCAGTATCAGCTTAGTGACTGCTCCTCAAGTATGGTATCTTTTGGGAACAGGATCTACTATGAAAATAGCAAAATGGGGTGCCATCACCTCTCCTGTCAGCTGTTGTATTGCTTTTTCAAATGCAAACTCTGAAGAAACTTTGAACAGGACTGAGCCAACGACACATAGCAGATTAATACTGTAACACTAACAGGTAAACTTCAGAGCTTTCATTTGTTCTTCATCCCTTCTGAGTGAGCATTTAGACTACCGTTATTGAATTTTCTTCTAATAAAATCGCTGCTCATAAGAAGCCAGGAGTAAAAATACCAAATTTTAAATCTTTCAGATGTGCAGGATAAGAATCCTGTGATTCCTTCTCTGAAGTGCTTATATTTTCCCTTTTTACACTTTGAATACAAAACAAAGATGAAAAAGCATAGTGTAGCCATGATAATTAGAACTCTGCAGAGTGAATGCATAAGCCATAAGGGGAGGCATCCATTACTTTGGTGGTAGTTTTCCAAAGAAGTACTTGTTGAGTCATTATTTTTATCTGGATCAAAAGTCCAATCCAAGTAGGAATCATGCCATTCTGACAGATGGGCATGAGGTTAACCAGCCAAGAGGCCGTGTACAAGGATTAAATACTTTTGCTGAAGGCATGACTCTTAACTGGAAATGTTGATAGCAGCTGTCTGTATTGAGTTTCCACTTGTATGGTTGAGACGATTTCAAATCTTTCTGATCTTAAATTGAACAACTAAAAATAATTTCAATTACAGAAATTGTGTTTTAGCTTTGTCAAAAAAAAAGTGATTGGAGCTTTGCTTATGCTCTTTATTTATAGGAAAGCGCAAATCAGACTTTGGCTGCTTGCTCAGTATCCTGAATGACTTGGTTGAGGAGTCTTAGGGAACCTAAGCAGTAGAATTTTGCACTGTGCTTGACAGAAAAAAATCATTTGTCTTCTGTTTTGAATGCTTAGTACTATTAGGATACAATTGCATAAATGGAAATCATGTGCCACTCTGTATGTATCCTGGAGGACAGTGTTCTTTTTTTCCTTGGAACAGTAAAAACTTCTTTGTTAAACACTCACAAGTTGAATATACAGAAAGATAAACATGTGCTCTTATAATGCTTACCCATAACTCTGTATGTTTTTATTGACATGGAATACTAGAAAAAGTATAAATTGCTGTAGAACTGAAAAAGTATTGTGAGTTAATAAAGCAGATGTTATCTTAGCATGAGACAGATGTAAAACTCACTAGTGTTTGTCTCATAAAGTATAGCATTTGGTTGAATACAGCTGGTGCCAGGATTACAAATTAATCATGTTTGAATGCATTTTTGCTAATTAGATCCCCCTCTGTGACTACGCTCTCCCCCTTAATAAAGTCCAAATGTTAACATTCCTTCTTTTTTCTTTTTTTTTATGAGCACTTAGAATCAGACGTTTTTTGGTATTAGAAAACTTTTCAGTACTGATGGAGTTGAAACTAGAGCTCGTTCAAAATCCAGCATTCCCATTTTGCTAAGTGTGTGGCTTTTAGTATTTAATGCCACAGTCAGTTTCTTCTGCTGGTATTATAATGATTTGTATGTTGTAGAGCAGCTGGAGACCTTAATTGTGAACTTATATTGAATCAGATGTGTTTTTATCTGTTGATTTTTCTCAGACCAGAACTAATACTGGTTTAGTTTGCCAACAGTTGACTTCAATAAAACACGTTTTGAGATAAGATTCTACGCTGGGCAGTAGAGGAGAGGAACATGATTTTTTATCTAGCTTTATGTTAACTCTGAAATAGTATTAATTCTGTTTGAGCAAAAGAGATGGGACTGTGTAAGAAAGATGAAAGACTTGGGATTTTATGCAAGTTTGCATCAGCCAGAATGACATTCATAAAAATCTCAGAAAACAGTAACAATCTGTTATTGTAATAATGTTCTTTTATAACGAAAGCTGAATTTAAAAGATTATCTTTAGAAATCTTACTTAAATTTCTTAATGACTTGCTTACACCACATACAAGAATCTCACTGGATTTTCAAATCTGGATATAAAACTTAAGTTTTATATCCAGAAATTGTAGTTATATCTAAGATATCTAAGTTAGTTATATAGATAACTACCTTAGATATAGTTATATCTAAGACATCTAAGATATAGTTATATCCAAGTTACTGCTTATGAGAGATGTTTGCTGGAGTGTTTTTCTATAAACTACTTACAAGATCACTAATAATAAAATAATTTTGTGTAAGATGCCTATTACTTCTCTTCAGATTGGTTGTTCATGCAGTCTCTTTTTGTTTAAATGTGGTTGTCCAAGGCTCTCAATTTGTTAAATTTCATTAGGTCTTCACAACTAATGAATTACCAAAAGGAGGTGAATTCCAAAGCAAAGATCCTGTACTGAGAGCAGTTTTCTCTAGGAGAGCTTTCATATTTCACTAGACTCCATCTGCTGCAGTATCAGCCAAGAAAGAGGCATGGTTTGAAGTGTACCTAGTTGAAATAATTTGAACATTTAAAAATTAAAAATAATATTTTTACCTACACCTAAAAACATGTAGAGAATTGCTTTTCCTTTGACCTAAAATTTAAGTATGAGATTGATGAACAGCTGGCTTCCAGCAAGAAACAGTATTTAACAAGTGGGCAGCAGCATACCCTGCCAGCTGAAACCTCGGAGTAGCATGATGCTACAGTCCCAAGTATAGCACACTGCCTTAATTGGCCCTTAAGGTGGCAAAGCCACGGAACACTGGGGGATATCTACATCTAGAAGAAAAGCTTGAATGCACGGGGCAAGCGTATGCAGTTTTAAAGTCCAGCTGTTGGCCACTGCACCCTTCTAAACATTGAATATTACAAATATTATAATAGTAAAAGATCAAAAATGTTTACAGACAGCATATCAGAATCACAAAAGACATGTACATTTCCCCAGTTAACAGAGGAATTGACACCTCAGCCATTTGCCTCTCACCTTAATTTGACCATGCATTTTACCATTATTGAACTCAGTTGCATTGAATGCATGAACCCAAAGATTCAAGCAACTCTATAGGTCCAGTTCCCTGGTGCAGCAGGGATCTGAGTTGAAGGAAGTATCATGTGATCATGAAAAGCAAATGAAAAGTGAATTTACTATTGTACTTTCACTTGCAGGAAGTCGAAAGAGAAATTTCCTTCAGAACTGAATGTGGACTTTATTATTCCTACTACAAACAGATGATTCAGGCTGCTTCCATCCAGCAAGGTATTGTAAACTGTAAAGTAAGTTTTAGTTCATGTTGCCAGCTGACTAGTTTTAATATTTTTTCAAGCATAGTTGAGAACTAGGAATACCATGACTGTGAAAGATTGTATAACAATTGTGCTGGAGACAGATATTCTCTTCATACACCACTAAGTTATGGACACAATAAATTTCACAATGATACATTGGGTTCTGTGCCATATCTTCACATTCTGATGAGGGCGGTCACTTTGACAGACAAATTTAATATCTGTTAACGTTTCAGCCTTGGTGGTTTATTCAGTATATTATTTTTATTCTTCTCTTGTTTAATTTGAATTGTGAGCTATCTGTGGGAAGGGGCTATTTTTGTCTGTATGCCTGGACAGTAAGTGACACAGTAAGCAGCTTTGAAGGATATCATATACAATGACAGGGTTTTCTGTGACAGTCTCATGTTTTCTAGATACTTAACTGTTGCTCCCCAGCAATTTTGTTTACACTACACATTTGTAGTGTATAACATCACCTGTGTTCAAGTTAGCAACAAGAATGGTTCTCAAGATCCAGTATGTACCACAGATTCTATGATAGGAATGTAAGTGTACAAATAAATGGTTTATACATTGCTAAATATATGGTACTTCAATTAGTGCTCTGAGTCACATTCAGAGTAGGGAAGCTGAAGACCTCAGAATGTCATGTTGATTCAGAGGTAATGTGATCTGAATCCTTGACTCAAAGTTTGCGGTTTTTTTATGAGATCCTAAAATACCTTTGAAAACATTATTCACTGTTCAAATGAAGGTGGAGGGGAAAAATGACAATCTCCTATTTCAATTTCTCTTTATCATTAAGGTTTACATGGTTTAGTATATGACAATAAAACTGAATCTGTGAGGACAATTAACATACTTGAAAGAATGAATATTTACCAGGAGGTGTTTCTCAGCATTCTGTATAGGATTCTTCCAATTCAGGTAGGCATTTATTTATGGCTTTAGATTGTAAGTGCATTACGAAGATTACACAGTGAATCATAGCTCCCCTTTTTAGTTATTTTCTAATTAGAAATATTCCTGATACCTTTTTAATTTGTAAAAGCAAAACCTAATTCATATTAAGTATAATTCCCCCATGAGTGTTTTATGTCAACATGACTATTCTTGTGTTTTACAGCAATACCTAGAGCCTGTTTATTTTTATATCTACACTTTGTTTGGACTTCAGGCAGTTTATGTCATTGCTCTGTATGTAACAAGCTGGCTTCTTAGTGGAACATGGCTTTCAGGGTTGTTGGCAGCTTGCTGGTATATTACAAACAGGTAAGTGAGATTAAACATTCAATCTTTCTATATTGTACCTCATGTCAAAGGTAAGGCATTAAATCTTCAAATACATTATTAATTGAAAAAAAAAGGATAACTATATGGCCTCTTCCCAGATTAGCCAGAAAATGAAAAAAACCCCATATTTAAACAATACAAAATAATTAGAAAATAATCACAAATGAGCTGACATTGCAGACTTACATTATAAGTTTCAAGAAGTTTGAGCAGACAATTTTGGCTTAAGTTGGTCTCTTGAAGTGGACTACATCTTTGAGATGTGCCTGGATTTCCAGATAATGTACCCTCTCTTCTCCAGCCTAGGATCCCTTAGATGTTAAAAACAATTGCATATATGCCCTTCAGGTCTCTTCTCATTGCTCCACACCCAACCTCCAGGGATTCATTCAACAACCTAAGATCATTAGAAGTTCAGCTTCTCTGTTCCCTTGTTCCTGCAGACATGTCCCACACTAAGACTCAGAGACAAAAAGATGGTAATTGAGCTGTTCTAGTGCTTTAGCACTTGAAAGAATCTCCATTTGGAGAGAAAAATTAGAGAACTGGCTTTAGGCCAGCAGTAAGCTGCTGGCATGAAGCTGAGACTGGTGACATAGGCTGTTACCTGTAACTTAATCAAGAAAAAAAAGTAAATTGTCAGTTCTGTCCAAACTGCTTGATATGTTAATCAGCAGCTGTGAAGAATTTTATCTACAAGTGTATCCACTGCAGAATAATTATAGCTATATAGCGGTAAAATGTTTTTTTCTCCTAAAATGAAAGTAAGTAAAAAATACATGCAGTGTGCAGTACTTCACATGCTTACTTCATGAGGTCATCTTTTCCATTTACAGAATATTTGGAGCAGATTTGTTTTTCCCATCTTTCTCATAATTCATGAACAACGGAATCTTGTTATCCTTTATGCAAATAGATAAGTACATGGAATTGATTTGGATAAAGACTTTCTATCCAGATGAAGTATATCTGAGGCTACTGAGTAACTCTGGTTCAGCCTTTTTTTTTTTCTCATTCAGCTAAGCAGATTTCAGTTGTGTTGCTTACTTCTCTTGTGAGCAAAGATTTTCTTCACACAAGAAAAAAGGCAATTTTTGTTTTTAACTTTTAATTCAGGTTTTGTAAATGACTGCCCTTTGGGGAACTTTTACCAATTTCCATCACATACTTTTTATGTTAGAACGTTCAAAAAATGACCAGAAGTTATTAACCAGTTTAGCTGTATTCAAATCCAATGCACTGGGATCACAGTGAAGAAATTGGTACCTATTTGTTCTTGGACGTGCTTTTTGCAAACCAAAAACTGAAGTAAAAATACCTGTGGCACAAGAACTCCACATGCTGGACTTTGGGAGTGTTTTTGTGTTGACGTCTGTGCATTTTTAAATTACCCAAGCTGTGCTTTGTAAGATGTAAACCATAGTTTAAATGAAGCTGGAGTACAACTTTCGACAGACAGAAACAATGATGACTTGTAGAACCATCATAATTGTTTCTTCAGAGCCAGGCATGTTGGAAGAACTAGTGTAGAGCCTCTGTTTTTATCATTAAGTAGTTAAAATACTGTCACTGCAACCTCTCTGTCACCAAGTTGGTGTTTTATTTGTTTTAAATTTGTGAAACTCTACTTGTTTTGTACAGAATGGATACTACAAGAGTAGAATTCACCATTCCTTTAAGAGAGAACTGGGCACTGCCATTCTTTGCTGTTCAGATAGCAGCCATCACGTACCTGCTCAGAACTCATTTACAGCCGATTCAAGAAGTGAGTATTCTTACAAATCTCACGGTAAAGTTAGTATCAGAAAACTGCCTGTAAAACTTAGGACAAATTACTTAGTAAGCACTTATAGCAGTAGATATGCACACACACAAATCACTGAAATGTTAATATTAATCAGATGGGCCGTGTGTTAACTTAGATGGAGTTGAAATACAAAGGAATACATATGCTCAGCACTAGAACAAAAATAAATGTAAGCCATAGAGTACAAGACAACAGTACTGTGTATTTAAGAAAACACGAGAGTGACACAAAGTGGGCAGCAGAAAAGGATTAAAGATTTTCTTGTGATTTCATTTGTTTTACAAATTTAGGAGCTTGTCGTGATCTGGAAGAGTAAAAGCAAATTGGTCATACAGTTTCTTATGCAAACAGTTCTTAAGTTATTGCTCCTTAATTTGTTCAACTGCTATTTATAGCATAGTAAAAGACATATTGCGTGTTAATCTGTGGGCTGAAACGATGAGATCTCACAGTCTTCCTGGAAGCGGTAATACAGTGATACAGGCATAAATACAAGAACGTATAACTCAAATAGATGTTCGTTATGCTCCAAGCAAATGTTGTAGTTAGAAAACTCATATTAATGTTTTAAAAACAGATTTAAAGTAAAACCAAATTAAGGTGGGGTTTGGTTGGGTTTTTTGTTGATTGGTTTTGTTTTGTTTTTTAATGAAGGAAACTATAAAGTTAAACAAAACTTCTTTCCCTCCATCCAGAGATTGATGCTTATGGCTGTATTCATAGCAACATTTCTCTTTAGCCTGACCTGGCAATTTAATCAGTTTATGATGCTGATACAAGCATTGGCATTATTTATACTGGACTGCTTTGACATGCTTCCCACAGCAACGGTAAGATATGTTTGGAAATAACAACATTTTTTTCTTTTCTATCACAAAGCTAACTTTTAGAGGTGTTTTACTAACCAGTGGCCTGGGTGCCCAAAGTAATACAAATTATACACTGTGCTGCTTTGTGCTTTTAATTTATCGCAGTGTATATGCTGCACATGTAAAAATTAATAATCAGATCCCCATTTCTGTTTTTTTCCAGTTGATTTTATTTCACTTTGTTATTCACTTCTATTGTTTAATTGTTGTCTGGTTTTGTTTAGACACTATTAAGGAATTGCTTTTAAACATCATCAGAGCAGTTCATCTAATACCACAGCTTTAGCATGTCCTCTGGAAGTGGCCAGGAAAAAAAAAACAATGTATGAATTTTCCCTCAAGTATTGTGCATCTTTGTTGAGAGTTCGGTGTAGGCACTGTATCACAAACAGAAGGAAGAGGACAGACCAGATTGCTCAAGGGAAACAGTTATCTTTTGTACACTGAAATTCATCACACAATAACAACATTGTCGCTGCCATGGAGCTGAACTGAATGAGCCAAAAAGTGAAACAAGTGTTACTAAGAAGGGATCATTTACAGTCAGTCTTAGGAAATATACTATGAAAGATTAAAACATTGTCTTAGAATTTAATGTCACTGAATTTCTACTGAGATTATTTTAGTCCTTGTATAAGCTTACCCTAGCTGAAAAAGGTTCAACTTTAAGGAAGGTTACAGTAGGATGAAGAGTAATTCATGTCAGTTTCATTCTAAATTTGAAGCAGACTTGAATATTAGTGATTGTATTTAACTGAAAGTTAGTATGGCAGCTGCATATAAAAATAAATGTGGATTATTTAGCAGTTTCTAAACTCCTCATTATATCTACAAATGTAAGCAGAAGTTAGCAATTAACTTGACTAATCAGCTACCTTAAAAGTTGACAAATTACCAGCTTCATCGTGAGTTATACTAAAATGGACTTACTGCAGCACTCTCACTCACACCATATTAATTTTCAAAAAAATGCTGCTTAGAACTGTTGGAGTTTGTTGGGCCGTTTGATACCGACTTATACCACTGTTGTATTACAAGACTGAACTCAGGATCTTTTGTGTCAGGCAAAATTTGTGTTTTGGTATCACTGTATCAGAAAATCAGCTGATTTTTAGTGTTTTCATTCACTTTAATATTTGTAAAAGTTTAGCATAGTTCAAAAAGGACTATATGAAACTATTATTAAAAAGTTAGATCAATCAGCTGATGTTTGGTTGCTAAACTGCATTGAACCATAACTCTTTAGTCATAAAGACATTAGAGATGCTACAGAAACAATTTATTGACTAAAGAAAATACAAAGCAGCTTCCAAATATTAAGTAATTAATATTTTCTTCACTCTGCAATTAATTTATCTGCTTTATTATAGCATAAAGCTTCCATAGGTATGAAGTAGGTATAAAATATTAACCTAACCAGTTCAGGACATAAATATATAAAGGATATAATAATGGCTCTAAGTGCAAGATTTAGTGCAAGATGATGCATTTTTTGGTAAAAATAATTGATGTTGAAATAAATTATAAAATATATTCTAAGAAAAGCAGCTATGACTGTAAAGTTTTGTAGGCATAACAATGTCATTATTGTTACAGGTTATGTGGCTGTATGTCATTCAGATGTCTGGATTACTGCTAGTCTGTGTCCTACAGTTCTTTAATTCTATGATTCTTGGATCATTACTTATAAGTTTTAATGCTTCTGTCTTGATAGCAAGAACAATCCAGGTAGGCGTTGAAATACTTTTGTAGTACTAAATAGAGTGTAATATATGTAGATAAATGAGTAATTTATATGCATTATAATCTTAAATTACTCATACTAATTAGAGGAATTACTATAGCATAGAGCAACAAAAACATTGCGTGATCAAATAGTGAATTCAGTTGCACTAACTACAGCATAACCAAGCACATCAGACACCATAATTCTGTGATTGATATTAACGTTTATGATTGTGTAAGCTGCAGTTTTGGATCCTGAAAAAAAATCACATAAACGGACTTTACACGTGTTTCAGTAGGACTTGTCTAGTATTTATGAATCTGCCTCCAACAAAATACTCTGAGAACTAGGCACATGTCAAATTCAGTTTACTGAAATCTATTGTTTCTTTCAAAGATTAGTATTTTTTTCCTATATTTACAGTTCTCTTTTTTCTGATACTGGCATTGACAAAAGCCTCTAACCAGGATATATGGACTTAAAGTCCTGCTGTCTCTCACTCGTGACCTTTTAAAATCGGGACTGTGGTTTTTAGAGTTAGACAATGTCTGAACTGATTTCAAGTTGCCTGTAAGCAGTCAAAAAACCATTCTCAGATGTGGAGCTTTGACCGGGAAAATCGCTCCGAATCCTATCAACTGACAGTTAGAGCCAGAAGACACCTATGCCACATTGGTGCAGAAGGTCTAATGAGCAGATATTTCAAAAGGGACACAATACTATTCAAATTAGGGGAATCTTGAAACACAACCGCAGTTGCACTGGGTGCCAGCAGTTGTAGAAATATTGTGAGGACATCTCTGGAGGAGGGTTGTTGTCTAGTTACAAAACTCTGCAAGACCAATATGCTGGGGCGTTTATAGGATACTGTCCTTTCAGTTTTGTGGGAGAAATATATCTTTATTCTGGATACTTGATTATGTGTACATTTTTGCTTACATGAACCTAATATAAATTTGATCCTGATCAAACCTAGCAGATTTTAAACAGTCTGTGTTGCTTTTGTTCCAAATACATACAAATATACTGAAATACTAATATTTTGTTCCAAATACATACAAAAAAGTACAGAAATAGCAATATTTTCTTCTTTCTAGAAAAACCTAAAAACGGGCGGCTTGCTTAACAGGCTTGGGAAACTTACCCTCCATGTACTATTAGTCTTGTGCTTGACTCTCTTAATAAATAAATTCATCAAGGTAAGCAAATAATTCTAATACAGAAGCCTGCAAAATATATTATGTTACAAGCTATTTGTTAATAATCAGCAGTAATATTAAGTAAAAATTGCAATGAGATTTCAGTGCATTTTAGGGACTGTGTTTTAGAAATGAAAGATCATGTTGCTAATCTTTTTGGCATATAGA
This sequence comes from Mesitornis unicolor, assembly GCF_000695765.1. Classification (NCBI taxonomy): domain Eukaryota; kingdom Metazoa; phylum Chordata; class Aves; order Mesitornithiformes; family Mesitornithidae; genus Mesitornis; species Mesitornis unicolor. The sequence goes on along the minus strand of NW_010189449.1, from coordinate 88,077 downwards.
TTTTAAAACATATTCTTAAAACTTCATAGATTTATCAAACTCACCTGTAATTTTATAACAAGTGTAGCTTTATACTGCATTCTGATACTGCATTCTGATACTGCTGAGCACTTGCAAAGTTTTTAATTGGATTTACTGTTCAGTGAATGCAGTTAAAAATGAGTACTTGTTATAAAAATGTTGTAGGTTGCTTCTAGTGCACAGAGTTATCTACAGACATTAGTAACTAATACTTTTTCTGCTTTTCAGTTTTAGTCTCTTCAAGAGATCTGTATCGAAATATTAAAATTTAGTTCATGTGGAAATTAAAAGCATCACAGTAAGATACAATATTAAAAAATACAGCTAAACCACCTTGTCCTGGATAATCTTTATCTGTAAATAAGAAACTAACCCTAATAGATATTCTAAAAAGTAAGTAGCTTGCCCTTTGGACCGCAGGAGCATAGGTACAAACTGAATGCTTATTTGATTGCAAAGCACCCTATCTCAGTCAGCCTGTGTTCACAGTTTCATTTAAATTATGAGAAAACTGCCTGCTGTGTGAAGCTTATTTTTTTGATACTTAAAATATTATTTCCTTTCTTTTTCCCTCCATTGTAGAAAATTCTTAATCTTGAATCAGATGAACATATATTCAAATTCCTGAAAGCAAAATTTGGATTTGGGGCAACAAGGTACGATTTAGCCGCAGTCTTACTCTATGTTACTTCATTAAGTGAAGCCTGCAGACTGTTGCTTATTTAAAGCCTTGATGATAAATCATGGATTTTTAGCTTAAGTTTATGTCATACATTTTCCTTCATCATAATCTGCACAACTGTGGCTTTATAATTGCTTGGAAAAAAGGAAACTGTGGTCCTTTTTGACATCAAGTTATGAAATACATGATGATGATGATTATTCTCTTTTCTTTAGAGATTTTGATGCTAACCTGTATCTTTGTGAAGAAGCTTTTGGTTTACTACCATTAAATACTTTTTCAAGACTCTCGGATACATTACTTTTTTATGTCTACGTATTTGTTCTATTCCTTATGGCAGTAGCAGCTGTAATTGTTGCCTTTCGGAACCTCAGGTAAAATCTATTTTTAAAACAATTCACATTTTTATAACATTTCCTTTCTTCAACAGGCAGAGGAACTGACAGTTGAATATAGAAGCATACAGTATTACTTTCCACAAGTAGTAAGGAAACAGTAGGACATATAATAGAGAGATCAGGCGAAATAAGTAACATCCTGTGGAAGATAAAAATGTAAAGGATGTAATGACTAAACAAAGAAACTTTCTTCCCTAGATTTCTTCAAGATATTTTGCTTACTGTTGAAGTTTTGCAACGTGTGTAGGGTTGTTTGGTTGGGTTTTTTCAGGAGAGGGGACGCAGGGAAAGGGTGTCTTTATAGAAAAGAATTTTAATTTCTTCAGTTCATCCCATTTTCCCTGTGCAAAGCACTCCCAATCAAATATTTCCCTCATGGTATCCTCAAAACTGCCCAGAGGTGAGCTGGGATAGTCTGTGCTGAGCTTCCTGTGGTCTGTGTGGAGAAGCAGGAGTGGTAGACTGCAACTGTGCTTCACTGCTGCCATAGCTAATTGTAGGATTTTGAGGAATTTACAGAACACTAGAAGAAAAATAGTACTGAACTGCTATTAAAAGTAAACTGTTCATTACAGACCTCTCAGTTTTATGTTTACAACCTGGGAAAAAGTTAGAAGGGATGATATAAAAGTTGGCGAAGCAAAAATTCAAGGACTGTCACATAGCTAGTGCACTTACCATAGTTTTTATGGAAAACAGGATAAAAGAAAGGGGGGGGGGTAGAGGATCTAAGACATTCTGATTCTGAAACTATGTTTTGATAATTGTGAATTCAGTCATCTGTAAGGCATTTTGGTACTATTCAACCAGCCTATTAAAAAAAAATCTTACTGCATCAGTCTGTTTAAAAAACCAACAGAAGACTACAGCCCTTTTTTTCTGTAATCCTAAATGTAATTCCAAACATTACCCTAATTTTTAACACTGCCCAGTTGTTTTTTTTTTAATCAGCCCTCTACATGCATTCACAAGACTGGCCACGTCAAGCAGTAACCAGTCCTTTCAGCAATTCTTTTCTGTAGTCTTACTTTCCATCTACGGCTTTAGTAGCACCCAGATATACCAGCGCAGGCCCACAAAACACAGTTAAGTTCTTAACAGTCATCAAAAGCCTTGTGAACCCTGTGGGAGTAGGTACTTCAAGCAATAAACCAAGCATGCCTTTCTGTAAACAGTTTTATCTCATTCTAAGCTCATTTAAACCCATTGCATTTCTGGAAAACCAGACATGAAAATAAATACCTGATGCTGCATCAAGTTGGTGCTATCAGGCTTATAGATTGTGGACTGACAGCAGTAGTGTTGCTCTAGCATCAGAAGACTTAAATGCTTTTTAAAATACAGACAGCTATATGAAATGTGTTACTGAACTTATTATAACACTTTTCATTTCTTCTGTTTAATTAGTGATTCAAATCAAGTCCAGTTAATGGAAAAAATGGAAGAAAGCACAGTAACACTGAAGCCTGATGCTGCTTACAACTTAATCCACACAATTCTTTTTGGATGTCTGGCATTAAGCACAATGAGGTATATTTTAGATTTTACTACAGGCTTTTTAGACAATTGAGTATATTTTGATAAGAGTGTAAAATATGCTAACCGCAAACTGATAAGATCATGAACCTTCTTTCTCTCTGTGGTGCGTTTCTGCTTGTGTACCGATGCATTTCCCAGAATCCTGCTAAAAAGAATGTTTAGAATTTTGGGAGCAGAGATGTAGACAAGAACACATAGCAAAACACAACGTCAGTCATTTACTTAGTTATTACAGAGTCCTGAAAGTCCAAGAAAACTGTTCAGAATTTCTCATAACTGCTCTCATTAACACAGCTTAGTAGAGCTTCTGGTGTTCAGCAAAAACTTGTCTGTGTTCTTCCAGAATGAAGTATCTCTGGACATCCCACATGTGTGTATTTGCATCTTTTGGCCTGTGCAGTACGGAAGTATGGAAACTCACCCTGAAGTGTTTTCATCTCTACACATCACAGAGGGTTAGCGCTATACTTGCAGCATTTCATGAAATTTGGTTTTGCTCCATATCTAAACCAAATCAAGACTCAGAATTATAAGACATCTGAAATGAATATTGATTGTAGTCCTTTTAAACTGGATATCTCTGAAGTACATATGCATAAATTTAGTACAGAAAATGTATTTTCTAGTGGTTTCTACATTTAACAATTCCATTTGAATACACTAGATGGCAATATAGATGTGGCTATGAAAAATTACCATTTTACTAAAAAAGTCTCCGTCACCATATTAAGTCATCAGCGGTCTGAGAAGACCTTTACAGTCTGTTACACTATGATACAGTGTTTTCCACTTTATAGAAGATAGGATTTATATCTATATATTTAAATCATATTTGTGGTGGGTCTGCAATAAGGGCTTTACTTGAAAACAAAATCAGAATGTGGTCTTAAAAGTTAAACTTAGTAAATTCCACAACATTATAAAATGTTATATATCCATACATTAGAAATTAAGTCTATCCAAATAAACGTATCATCAGAATAAACCTTTTTCTGATTTCTCTTAGACACACGTGATTAAGTATTCTATACCAATAATTACATTGCTGTACATTGCATATAAGGTAAGAATTTTTTTTTTCCTCAATGTTTTGGCATTTTTTAGTTGCATAGAATATGCCTTTTCTCATAAAGGGATGTTGTTTTATAAATAATTATATACAAGATTTGTAGCTGAATTTTAAAAGTTGGGATAGACTGCTTGAAGTACAAGTACTTTATGCATACAAAATAGTACGTAAATGATCAGTTGGGCTCATCTGATCCAAAATAGTTGTTCATAGATACAAATATTTGTCTGGTTGTATATGAAAGTCACCAGGTGTGATTTACATGCATAATTTTATGGAAATGTAACTTGTCTAGTTTAGTTTTAACCAAGTTGCAGATAAGATTGAGATTGTTAAATTGTGTAATGATTCATTGTAGGAGCAGAAATAATCATAGTGCTGTCATAGCAGTGAGGTTTAGAACATTAATTTAATGGGAATACTGTTCTTTTAATCTGTGTTTAGAAAGACAAAAAATTCAGGTACTACTTTGATGGAGAAGTTATTCTGCAATACCTAATGTGAGAGTATTTCCGTTAAATAATTACCTTTAGAGAAACTCAAGGCAAATTTCATTATTAAAGTTAAAATTTAGTAGTAAAGCATAACAGTTAAGAAAGCTGCTAATAGAGTTCACTCTGGATGTCTGGTCCCCCTTTAAAGCAGTAAAATAAAACATCAGAAAAGACTGTAACACTGTTTAGTAAAGTTCCACAGATGTATTCCACTTAAATTTTCTTCTTATTCTGCTAGGAGATTTTTTAGGATTTATTTTTTTTCCATTGGTATGCTGGTTAGGGAAGTAATTCACCATTTTCACAATCTCTCAAAATGATAGAAATAATGCCATTTCTTTTGACATGGGTGATGCCAAGAGCGTGAGATTCTAATAGACAGTCTAATGTGACAGATCAACCAGGATACCTCCCACTCTTTGTGAGCAGATGTGAAGTTCCTGTCAGATTCAGTTCTGAAGTCAACAGAAAGTCACTGATTTTCAGAGGCTTTAGATCAGTCATTAGGTGTGCTCACTCTACCTGAGAAACCTCATTTTTGTATTTCTTCTAAATATGGGTAATAATTTTTATTGACATTAAAAAATACCATTTTTCAAAGTGCTCAGTGGGAATAAAGAAATACATCACCTCTCAGTATTTTTTGTCTTGTCAGTTCTTGCAGTTCAGCTGCCAGAGGAGTGGATATCGTGCACATGTGTGTGTGTTAGTGAAGCCTATCTGACGGACAGATAAAACCTGTCGCCAGATTCCCTGCCAGTGGTCAGAACAAAAATTCCTACAGAGATCCAGAAAGCATCCATTGCTTCTGTGAGAATGTGTTTATAAGTTTTCTCTCTAAAACATTTAGAAACAAACTGACAGTGCAAGTAGGTTTCCATAACAGGGACTACTTATCGTTCGTCTTTCCAGATAAGAATTTATCTGTTCATGCACTGTGACTGCTCAGATTGCATGAGCAACTTTCATATTCACCACAAAATTTAACTGGTCATCATGGCTAGGTTTTTTGAACTAGTAGTAGGGCAATTTTGTATTTCATTACTTATTATGGTTACGTTTGTCAGAAGGCCTATTCTTTAGTGCCATTCCTCAAAATAGGTGTTTTATGGGATTATTAACCTAATCCTGAATAAGCTAATGAAAGCCTCTTTTAAAGCATGTGGTTACTACAGTCCAAAAATATCATTTGAACAAGAATTTATTGAGATACAGATGTGGCTACAATGCTAGCTGTCTTTCAGGTTTCAGGTACAGTGTGTTTTGAGACCTGTAAGACATCTATATTTCTAATTACACAAGCATTCTTCATCAGTATAGTGCAAACATCTTTTAGAAAATGCTGAAGTATTTCCATGCATCCTTTAGCTGTGCTGCAGATAACACATGCGTATAATGCAGTACTAAATTTTATTTATGTTTCACTTCATACTTTTTATTGATAGATTTCAGCTGTATCTGTGTCCATTGCATTTAACTTCAGAACAGAATGATACCCGTAGATTTGTGGGGTTTTATGTCAGTCATTCCTAAATAAATTGTTGGTACTTAAAATTAGTTCCTGAGCTTCAGCAAGTCTATAGTTCCGAGGTTTGCCAGGTAATCTTGATTTTTCTTTGCTAGTAAACTATCTATTTATATAATGTCTCAAACTGCATTTTTATCTTCATCATGGCCAGGCCCTTTTGCTCCAAACACGTGCATTTATTGCAGCACATAGTACAACATATACCAATGATCTGAGCATTCTTCCATTGTACTGAAGAGCTCCCTGTATGTACTGTGTGCATAAATCCTTTAAACCTAAAGTTTGTAAGCTTGGCCGTCTGTAGAAGAAATGACAAAAGAAAATGTCATGTTTATTTCTATTTGTAATATCTAATCCTGTTTCTTTAAGAAGATTCTTAATTTTCATTCTTAGGCCAACAGTAACTATAAATAATGTAGCAGTGCCTGCCTTTCACATAGACTCAAAGGACAAAGAATTAATGCTTATACTTCCTGAACTGAAAATAAGTGTTCTTGTATTTGAGAAGTGCTGAACTCCCATAATCATCAGTGGACTGTTCAGCACCTCCAAGTCTGTGGTTAGCACAATTGCCTAACTCAGGACTTTCTAGCTAGAATGAAGAAGTTAGGTTGGTTGTGGGGGAAAGCTGCAAGCTTTTAAAAATCTCTGCGTTCTTATCATAGGCATAGAGTTAAAAATTGTCGGATGTATATCCTCATTGCAGGTATTTGGGGTTAGTAATTATTAATACATTAAAGCACACTGTAAGCCCAAGGCACACTGGACATTCAATAAGAAACTTTAACATTGTTATAATGGATGAAATCCATGATCATGAGCCAGAGGGATAACATGTGACAGAGAAAGCTGAAATCTTTCTACAATATAGAAAGTTGGGATAATGTTTTCACTGAGAAAAGATTTCATTTTACTCCTAGGAGTTAAAAATTGTCTTACACCTACCAAGGAGCTAAGATGAGGGAGCAAACACCAACATTATTACCTAAATCTCCTAATAACTCAGTTTCTTTCTATAGTCATGTAATCGAGCTCAGAGTTTATTATTTCATTTATTTTTGTAGATTCTAGGACTTAGTGATATTTTTCAATGAGTAATTACATACTTTAGGAAAAATATTCCCCATTATCACTTTAGAGTATGCCATCTTTCTATTTTCTTGGTCTTTTTGGTTTTTATGCAAGTCAGCAGTAACATTTCCTTTACAATTACCATTTCCTATGCAAGTGATTTTTAACTCTCTTTTGAAATTACAAGGCTTTAACATTTTTCCAGTCCAGGACAAAATCCCTGTGTTGCTAATATAAGGCACTTGACAACAGACTTCTTTTCCTGAAGGCTTTGACCTTAGAGACCAGCACGTTACAAGTTGGAAACCTCTTTTACATACATAAATAGTTCTGAACAGTTTGTTACATCCCCCTTTACTAATCTAAAGATCCTGATATGCTCCATCTTTTCTTTTTATCTGTTCCTTGTGTCACGATACACTTTTTCTCAATCTGCCATATACTTGATTTATAAGGTGAAGATGTTATTGGTCCCTATTTTTGTAGGCTTTACTCTTTTTTTTTTTAATTTGTCATTGTTACTCTGTTGTATTTGAAACTTCTGAAGCTCCTCAGTTTTCTCTTGGCTTGACTAAAATGTAATGTTACCTGAAAATTCTGCTTCCTCAGAATTCTCTTACTAAATTCAGTAATAGCAAGCCCCACTACCAAATCTTTCCTCCAGTGCAAACTGCATGTACTCACTCAGAAGTTGCATTAGCATGACATTGTAACTTGAAAAAAAACTGTATAGATTAGTTAGTGCCATATAATAGTCCCAGCATTCAGTAGATAGCACAGTGTCATTAGACTCTCAGTAGATTGCAGGGCAGCTTTGCAACATGATCCAGAAGCAAAGCAGAGCCCATTTCCTTCTGTCTCCAGCCCAAAAGGTTGTGATCTCCCAAAATATTTAGCTACCTAGGGTAATTTAGCAATGAAGAGAGGAACGGCTTCATTTATTTACTAAGCTCTCAAGAGATCTGAAGAGCAGAAATATGCCTATTATATTTTACTGTACTTCCCTAAACGCTAAGGTTGTGATACTGCCACAACTGTCTTTTAGATGTTTCTCAATCTACCAGCCAGTATTATTTTAACAAATACATCAAGTAAAGAGTTAAACTAATGAGTATCTTAACTGGCTCAATTATATTGCCTGCACCCAGTCCTCCTACATAATTACGGTTTTACTGAAAGAATGCACGTTTTTGCTAAGTAGCTCAGCAGCATCACATTCAAATTCTTTCTGAATTCTTGGGTGAATATTATCTAAATTGGATGATTTATGGCTTTTTAGATTATCAGGCAGGTTTTCTTATACTTTTTCCTGTGACATTTCACTTTGTAAGCCAGCAGTCCTTATTATCTAAAGAAAGCAGGTTTGGATTAGATTTCACTGCAACATCCTCTGTAGTAAAGACTGATGCAAAGCAATGTTAGTCATTAGCATTGTCATTATCTTTCTTAATTGCTCCCTTTTGCCCTTGAATATTCACTAGTTTAAACAAGAAACCTTAAATAAATCTTTGTTCTGTAAGCTTTTTTTGGGGAGGAGGTTAAGCTTTTCAGAATAAATTTCAATCCTAATTTCTCTCCTCCAAATTTGATTTATGTATTCTCGGTCTTCAGTAAATTTTGAAATGCTTTCCCCTGATGGTCTATTGGATGTTGCCATCCAGTCACACTTTTCTTTTTTTCTTCAGTGCTTCTCTTGTAATTCAGACATCTGAAATGCTATGAATGGCATCCACAGCATATCCAGTGATTTTGACTTCTGATAGAGAGTCCTGCCTTTTTTAAATTTAATTGTAGGTTGTCTTTCCAAACTTAATTTTAATTCCTGGGACCTTTCCTTCTCCTGTAATCATAGCCATTATTTAATGGCTTGGCTGTTAGGTGTTAATCTGTAACCTGATGCCTCTTTATCTTATTCCTTGTCTTAAAGCTTGATCTCTCCAAGAAATAATTTAACACATTAATGTCCATCCTATAGTCCAGAGAATTGAAAGGGTTTGCTTGTGAAGTAGATACAGTCACATTTGTTGTCAACTTTTAGTTTCCCATCAATTTTAAGATACAAATTGAACTTAACTAAGAGAGTTCTGGAAACTCCAGCGAGTCATGCATCTGAGAAAAGCTGTTCTGAGGCTCACCGCAACAGGTGATTCTGTTCTTCTGGTCACCTGGCAGGAGCTGCAGATCTCCAGCTCTGAAACGCTGTAGTCTTACTGCAATGACAGCCACCTGTCCTTCATGAGAAGGGTAGATATGCTTATGTCTCACAACTTATCCATAAGCTGGACATGATCACTTACCAGCTAAGAGGAAATAATACATTTCAACATCCAGAACTTGTTTTGTTCATTCTGCATTCAGTTTGTTTTATTTTGTTTTCGTTATAGTTCTGGCCAGGAATCATGGATGAACTGTCAGAGCTGAGAGAATTCTATGACCCAGACACTGTGGAGCTGATGAACTGGATTAAGTAAGAGGATTTTTTCTCTATTCAAGTTAAATGCTCTTTGTGTAGATCTAATGTTCTTAGTTATAGTGTTCTCCTTATTTGTCACAGCTCAGTGAACTCTGGTGACCCATGGAGATAGTAAAGGATGAATGGGCTATCAAGAGGTTAGGTATTAACGTATGCAAAGTCTACCAGACTGCTCTGCTCTGGTTCAGTGTCGTGCTGCTGTATTACCTGTGCATCAGGGAACCAGTTGATTCCATTTGTTCCCATAAGCACACACATAAGCTTTCCTAGCCAAAAGAGGCCAATTTGGTGGTGTCAAACTTCTTCTATCATGTTATTGCTATCTCTTTACATTAATAGATCTTTGCAGTGAAATAATTTTGTTTTTATTTCCCCTCCCAACCTGGTATCGTTCTCTTTTCAACTTCATAATTTTAAAAAGCTTGGATGTACAGTTGTAGGGCTGGAAAATCTGTATTCTACCATCTGTTTCTTGAACTTTAAAATAATTTAAATTGTTTACAGTTATCAGAATTAATCCCAATATGTATTCTAAACTGGAAACAAAATATTTGTAATTGAACTTGAACTTGCCACAGCTAAACATAGCTGCAAAGTCTCTCTTTCAGGAGTACGAGTTAATCACATCAACCTCACCTCATAACTTCTGCTTTTGTATAGAGCATAGGAAGGTATTTTTTAGGTGGAAATAGTTTAGAATAGTGCATGTAGAAGATCCTGAGAAAAAGGGCCAGATAGGATGTTCTCTGGAGGACTATGAATTCAAGGGCTATGTTCTCTATTAGCATAAAGTAACCACTAAAATCTTTCAGGTTAAGTTCTGAACAGAGATATTCCTGAGGCTTGTATTTATTTGGAAGTCTGACAAAGATTTTTTTTAAAAAAAAAGTTTCATGCTCTGGAGGAAAATGTTCTGAAAGTAAATCTGAATTTACTACATTTAGCATTGAACTATTTGAAGTATTTCCTTGGAGCGCTGTATTATGTTTTCATATACAATGAACTTCAATGAAACCAGTCGCCCAGCCTATTCTACACATAGCAACATATTTACACTCCATAATGTTGTATTTCTTTAATCCATAAACTAGGAGGAGTAATTTAGAAGTAAAATATATTACAAGCCTTCACTGATTTATTTTGAAAGCAGGCCATGTTTTTTTCCATCATTTAGAATCTTTGTGGCCATATTGACACATTTTTGTGACTAATGTTTACCAGCCAGTTCCATTTAGCACTACTGTTTTATTAAAAGATGGTAAATGTCTGATAGTTCAGGTCTCCTGTGTGCAATATATGGAGTTATATATAGATTTATACATAAAATATGCATGGGGAGTTATTCCCAGCCATGAACTGGATTTGACTGGATCCGATGAGAATAATTTTTCATATGTTCTTAGTGCTGAGAATGCTAAACTGGTGCTTGTCCTCTTTTCATTTTAAATCATGACAGACAATTACAGGGGGAAATTTTCTGCTTAGAATTTATTGTGTTTAGAAATATTATTCCTGTAAAGAAGAGATAATTATCTATGCTTTAAATACAAGTCAACAAAATTTATGGTAAGTTTCTCAAAGTGGGACAGATTTTCTTAAGTTTTGATGTGAAAATATTTTGCTTTACTAACACTTGATAGTTCTGCTAACTGATAGTTAATGATGTGTCAAGGTTGGTGTCAGGAACTAATCATTCATTATTAAAACTCAGTATGAGAAGCTCTAATTTGTCATGTATAGCTGTGAATTAGGAATAACTCATCTGTCTTGCAGTCTCTCCACAACAAGAAAACCCTTCTATCTGCTTACATTTAAATGCATATTAACTTGTCCAAATATACAATCTGAATAATAGCCAACTATTACTCTGTCTACTGTGAAGTGTCTGCAGATGTATTTTTTACTCTTCCCCTTATTAAAATCACCATAACATTTTCAGGAAGATATACTGGTTTATATCTTTACAATAAAGTTACTGCATAGTACTGGACTGCATCTATTGCAGAGTGCAGTTTTTTACATGACAATCTTGCGTATCCCAGTCTCTTGCTTTTTCCTACCCACCACCTCATTTCTTAGCTTTTTTTTAAAAAAAAAGAAGGTCCTGCTAATCACCCAGGGATAGTTCACAGCTGTGTTCCCAGATGGGAGGTACATTAAAATTCTTAGTTTTGGTCTTTCTCCCTAAGACAACAGGAACAACATGCTCATTTGTGAGATGGGGAAGAATATCAGTAGAATGAGCAAATCAATAGCGTGAACTTCCCTACTCTGTTTACTTCTGGTAAGTGTTTAAGAAGCAATGTCTTCTGCCTTTAAAGGGGAAACCTGTCTAGAATTGTGGAGTATTTCGTAAGAAGTTACCAAAAATCATAGAAAAACTTCTTCAAAATCTCAGACATCAGCCAAAACAGTGGAAAAGTTAACTGAGCCTGAGATTTGGCAGAGCATATTTGTTTGTCAACTGTGTTTGAATCAGGTGTGGGGGGCAAGTAGGCAAATTTTTATTAGTGGAAACCCCACAAATTTCCAAAAACCTCCTAAGGTTACAAAAAAGGAATACCCATGTTTCAATGGTGGTTCTTTCATTTAGTAATTTATATGAATGGCTAATTTTAATTTCAAGCCACCTATAAATTTTAACTCTTCACTCTTACATGCCTGCTTTTCAAAGGTAATCACACTGAAATCAACACATATTCCAGACTTTAAAGGCAATATTACACTTTTTTTCTTATTACTGTTCTTAAATTCTTGGGCTTATCCTTTGTCATTGACTCGTTTCTCAGTAAAATTCAGGCATGGATTTGACAGTGCCTGAGAACTAGGTTGATATCAACTGTGTAGGTGCACTCCTTTATGTGAACAAAATATGCATGCATAAAATTGAGGCTGGGACTAACAAAATGCATCTTGTTGCTCTTTCTCTGTGGCTGTCATTTTCCATTTTTGCAATTTTCAGTCTTTCCAAACCAGAGGGAAAAAAAAGAACCATGACAGTTTGACTGAATGTGCTTTACTGCCTATCATTTGCAGCTAAACCTGAAATATTTTAATATAGCATTCTGCAAATAAAAAGACTTTCTTTTAAAGGGAGGGGGGAATCTAACATGCCATATTTGAGAACCCCTTTTCAGAATCTCCTTTTCTCAAACCTCTTTGCTTTGTATCGCACCCAGGCGCTAGTAAAGGAATAATCTGAGATTTGTCAGATTTTATGGCTTTGAAAGCCAACTACAGAGTTCAACTCCAGAGGACTTTTGATGGAAATAGCCATTTTATTCCTAATGATGTAACCTATAATTACAGTGGTGACCATTTCTGTCGGGCCTCCTTTAAACCAACGCACAATAATTCTTTAGCAGCTTAATAAGGAAAGAATTACTACCACTTTTAGAGTCTGTGTAAGATAGACATAGACCTGTAGTTCCTGTAAAACACTTTTATTTTTAATGAGTTATTCTTTAGCATTTACATAGTTCTCTAAATTCTTAAGTGCAGGTAAAGAAAAGCTTCATACAATGTATTCTAGTGCTTAGCTTACCCATTAGTTCAGCTGTAATTAACTTGTTGAAAGCTTAGAGCTTCAAAAATAAATGAGATTATTTGTTCAAAATGCCATCAGGTCTGCTTGAAATGACATTTAAATTATATAATGTAAATCAGTTTGACCTGTAAGTCCTTGTCATTATTTAGTGACATTTCCTACAGAATAAATTGTTTGCAGGTTGGGCAGTGTGGTATGGATCTTGGCAGAAAGCTATAAAAACAAATTACCCTTTCATTTTATACATCATTTGTTCAGACATTTGTAAAAATTGCTTCGTTTTTCTATAGCAGAGAAGTGTCATTCAGTGGTTTGAAGCACTTTAGCTGCCTTGGATACAGAGCACAGCAGTTAGCATCTGACTCAAGTAGGAGTATTAGAGAAAGACGCTTGAATGAAATGTAGAAATCATCCTGTACCTGAAAAATAGGAGTTAGTTGTCCTGTCTCCCTCTGGTGGCTGCTTCAGAAGGTGAATGCTCAGTAACAGCCACCAGCTGAAGTTCTTTAAGATGGAGTTAAGGAGGGCCGACATTGTATGAAGCTCAGCATCACCTCCCAGCTTCCAAGTGTCTGTCCATAGCAGTGAAATCCAGTGCCAGGTTTGTGTTCTTGGCATTGCCAGAAAGGCATGAGGGAAGAGTGCCTCCAACAGCCCTGGTAGGAGCACACGTTGATCTGGGAGCTGTCTGAGCTGGCCCCAGTAAAATACAGACAGTGACATGTCTTAAGGCATGTAATTTTCTAGGACTTCAAACATGTAAATCTGAGTCTCGGGGAAACATCTGCCTTCACCTGGAATACCTGAATTTGAACTCCATCCGGGACCAAGGAACATAAGCCAGTTTTTTGAAAACCAAGCAAGCAAGGGTCACTGAATTGCTTTTAAGGTATAGAAAGAGGAGAAAGAGCTGGTAAAACTCAATACCTGATAAACAAAGAGTGCACTCAACTACATTTCACCCCTTCTGGGCAAGAGTGAAATGCTTTTAGAAAGCAAGGAGAAATTGAACCCTGCATCTTCTACATTTTTAACAAGCACGTTTGCCAGTAAGTCACGGAAAAAGGGCATTGTCACCATTTCCTCTAGCTTGCTTTTGTTAGCAGAGAGGCTACAGGCTGTTTCTTGGGGATGTTTTTGTTTGTTTGCTTGCTTGTTGGCTTTGCTTTTGGTACCTGTGGGGACTTTTTTAAGAAAGTTTGCTTCTGTGAGTTTGCATTATATTGGGCTCTTTAGGAATCAGAGGTGCAGCACTGACATAATAAGGCCAATTCAGGAGATAAGTACTGTAGGGCGTTACAAAATTTGAACTAAGCTTGAACAAATACGAAAACAGACTTTTCACACTAGAAATTTCGCAGCCTAAGCATAAACTCAGAAACATGTTGAAGGTGCTTTGAGGATTATCGTTTTCATTTAGGTATCTAAGCTCTACCAAGTCCCCCTGTGAATCTGGTCCATGTTCTTTTCAGCTTGGTCTAAAGAATCGCGCCTTCCTGCAGTTTCAGGGATGAGTCCTACCTGACAGCCTGTCAGGGCCTTCATATTTGCATAGTATTACTTCTAAGACGAATTAATTTCTTCTAATGAAAGAGTTACTTCATGACACTTGTGGCTTTGAATATTTTAAGTAAAAAATAAATTTTTTAAAGAGATTAAGTATTTTCAGACTTTGAAACGAAACTGGTTTTATAAACGACTGAAGAACTAGTCTATCAGCAAAGTTAAACTGGCCTTTAGAAATACTACCTGCGTCCTTCCTAGGTGAGATTAATGCGACAGTGCAAGAATTTTTAGGAAGGGTTTGTAACTACTAATTCATTTGCTAAGCATTATCTCTTGAAAGGTGATAGTAAAGTTTAGTACTTGTCTCTTTACATTCTTAAGCCGATCATGGAGCGTAAAGAAAACTTAATTCCTAGCTGCAGTTTCAAAAGGCTCCCTAAAGTGCATCCCAAAGTGTCACAGTTATTTGACTACTGTAGGTGCCATATGTGCGTGTGTGTGGGTGTTGGGCAACCATTCACATTCATTTCTAATTTCGTTTTACTTGAGTCCTTACTATGCTTCTTTCTGTTGTTTAGTCTTTATAGTAGTCCCTGTTGCCCAGCATTTTCACTTGTATTTTTTGCTATGCCTTTCTATTGTGTCTTTACATATATTTTAGATTGTAAACTTGTTGGGGAAAGGTGAGCAAAAAACATTTTTTCATTGTGGGTATTTAAACAATCCTGAGATACCAAGACTGTAATTTAGATAATTCTAGACATTGGCTTTGAATTCCAGGTGAGATGATGGTAATAATCAATAGCATTTCTATCTGAGATCTTTGGCATCCTCCCTTCCTTTGTCCCCCTGCCTGCTTTTTGCAACTGAGGTGGCTTTTTTTCTTAATTTCTCTCCCACAATTATCAGAGTAGGAGGATTGATGTCTCATGTGACAAAGTTTTCATTCCAAGTGCATGGTGAATGCCAGGACAGTAAGTTTTAGCATTCAGATTAAATAACCCATTTTATATAGAATAACTTGTATATCACACACAAAATCTAAGTCACAATAAGTTTCTTGAAATACTAAAAGAATTAGGATATAGAAACTTACAAATACTCAGAGGTTGTCTGAAACAAAAAAAAATGAAGTATGAAAGTATTTTGAAGTTTTAAGGATAATGTTTTCCCTAAATTTCCTTGGTGCTTAGTAAATTTTTATTTGCAGTTAGATAGTATTATTGTGATTTATCCACTTCATATTTGAAGAGAACACAGTTTCTTTAACAGTTTGCTCCCTGAACAAAGGAGAGGCAGAAAAATATTTTTTCAGTCTTTTTTTTCCTTCTGATCTGTAAACAAGCAATGCAAAAATGCCCCTGCAGAGACTTCCTCAGACTTATCAACATTTGTTTAGGTCAAACACTCCCAACACAGCAGTGTTTGCTGGGAGCATGCAGCTGTTAGCAGGAGTCAAACTGTGCACTGGACGGACCTTAACTAACCATCCCCATTATGAGGATAAGCATCTGAGAGAGAGGACAAAACAGGTAAGAGAATTCTGGTTGTTTAAGCTCATTCTTATCTCTAGCAGTGGCTCCATTCTGGAAAATACATGTGGTACCCAATGTCACATCGCACATGACATCACGTGCTTCACTCATTCAATTAACTTTTATCCGTTTTCAGATACAGTTCCAGAATTTAACTACTTCTGTGGAACTCGTAGTACTTTGAGCATCTGCTCACTCACTTCTGACAGCTGGTGTACGTCTCAGTAACTGTGCCTGGGTACTCAAGCGACTTCTGAGTGAACTGGTTTGAGTACTGTTGGCATTAACAGATGATGCTGCCCACTTGGGCTGTTAAACCCCCCTCGAGCATTTCCTGATTTGCCTGATACTCCCTTCAGTTCCCAGACTAGCACATAACATTTTATAAAGAAACCACCCTGAGAAACTCAGCACAAAGCTGAGGGGATTGTGTATACTATCCTTTCCTATAATTTAGACATTCTGAAAGTTTTACAGGCATCTATTAAGGCCTTTCTGCAGACAGGAGCACCATCCAGTGTTTCTGTAGTCAGCAGTACAGTGCATCATAGTAGCCACAACATAGAAACTCTAAGTGGCTACTGTATAAAACATTCATTATTTTGTTTTTAATTTAAATACTTCATTCAAATTACATGGATTATTGATCTCACTTCTTTTTCTGGTTTACAATAAAGGAATAACAAAAAAGTCAAACAAAGAAATAGTGGTAATGTGTCTTATAGCTTAGTTTTCTTGTTCTATAGATTTATCAGATCTATGCCAAGAGATCTCCTGAAGATGTTTACAGAATACTGCGATCCTTTGGCACAGACTATGTGATCCTAGAAGACAGCATTTGTTACGAAAGACGACACAGTAGAGGCTGTCGGTTACGTGACCTGCTTGATATAGCTAATGGCCATGTGAGTATTATATACAAGATTTATAAAGAAAATACATTCTGCTTAACTTGGTTTTGAAATACAATTACAATTTCAAGTATTTCCACTTCATCATGAGTGTGGGAAACAAAATCTAACGGAGCCTTTAGACATTATCAAAATTGCCAAATTGAGCACTGCTTGGAAACAAAGGAGGAATTCAGCCTGGGCAAAAGAAGTAATCACTTCCTGATGAGCTTCACGTTAGCGGTACACAATTAGTGTTCCCTTTCAGCATGTAAGTCACTTCAGAGCTTCAATACCCTCCGGACCTGTGGACAGTTGTATTACTTTACCATTTCAGGGGAGTTTGCAAGTAATTCTGGGGCTAACATGGAACCACAGCAGTCCACATAACCCAAAGCAGATGTGTACCTCTGACAAATTAGCTTTATCCTTAATAGAGATGATACTCTAAATCTTACTGTTATATTTTATTCCTCACACTTGTTTCATACAGTCCCTGTGAACAAATCTGGCCAGCCTGCCCCTCTGAATGTATTGTCAAGGTTGTTCTTAGCTTCTTGTTATTGACTGTAACTGTGAATTGGCTAAAGATATTTCACAACTCTGTTCAATTTCATTACAGATCATGGATGGTTTGGGAGAGAATGACCCCGATTTGAAACCTGCATTGTATCCTCGTTTCTGTGAGGAAGTTAAAAAAAACCTGCCTTCTTATACCATACACTTCAGTAGAGTGTTTCAAAACAAAACATTCCATGTTTACAGACTTGCTAAGCAGAAATAACATTTCCAACCATGACTTCACGTTCAGTATTTTAATGCTAGGACCCACATTAGAAAATGCAGAAGTTTACAAACATGTTACACCGGTAAGACATTTTACATTGATGGTTGTTTGTTTAATTACTGTGATTCTTATTTTTTTAGACAGTTTAGTTTTGATAACATTCTTGATGTCGCCAAAATTTTCATAGATTCACAATAAAAATGCTAGCAGGGACCATTTTGATTATAAAGCCTGACCTTCTGAGTACCTAGGGTATAATTGTTTTGCAGGTTTAACTAACTGAAAGACACACAGGATGAGCTGCCTGCATGATCTCTGCACAACAGCTAGCCTAGTTTTGCTCAGCAGTTTGGAGTTTTACTATAAAATGATAAAAATTCAATGAAAGCAGACCACACTACCCCTACACTAAGTATGCGTTATGTTTGTAAATCCTTAAAACAGTCACAAAAAATGGGTTTTGTCTTACAATCTGATCCCCTTTGACAGATCCTTGTGCTCTTTCAGTGCCTCTTTTTTGAATTCTTTGGGAGTGTGTGCGGATATGAGTTTCCAAGGTTGTGAGCGTGACTGCATTATCAGTGAGTGCTGAATCAGCAAACAAGTTTGAAGAGTAAAATTTTAGTCATTGTTCAGCATTTCTAGTGATACAGAAACATACTGTTTTGTAACGTTAAGCATTTAATGACGGAGTGTTATGTATTTCTAATGAGAATAAAGGTTGGAGCATGCCTGATACATGTTGCATGTTTGTATCCTCGTAAAATGCTCGGAACAAACAAAAAAACCAAATTTCTCAGCTTGGATTCTCACAGCACTATTTTTTGTATTTGCTTTCTGAACTACAGGGGATCCTTTTTCTCCCCATGCGAATTTCAGGAGTAGGATACCAAAACTGAGCACTGCCTACCTTACAAAAGAAAAATTAATCTCTAAATTCGGCTGGAAATTTAGGTATTTAAAATATGTTCAGGTATTGGAGCTTTGCTTTACTTATTTCAGACACAAAGCTATATATTTTAGCACAAAATCATTGCATCCTTGCTCTTTATCCGAAGAAACAGGCTACCGTTATTTTAAATTGACTTGGAAGATGAAGTGAAGACAGGCCCCAGTCCTGAGAATTTTGTGATTTGTTTGTACCCTCTGTCTTTTTACCGGCTAGGACTCTGTGAGATGTATTGACTTTCTCAATGCTATGTAGATAACACCTGACTTCTGCTGTGTTTTAGTGCTGCTTTGGTTTTATATTGAAATTAGAGATTAAGTCTCATTGAAAGCCTAACAGTACTCTCCAACTTTAATTAGACATCCACTAGGATCATTTGTTTCTTATGAAAAACAGAATTGTAATAATCAAGTGCCTCTAGGCCAATGTTGAATTAACATTTGAACACCTATAAGAGTGTTTGTGGCCTGTGCAAATAGCTCAGTTATAATAATTACCACTGCAATTAATTTCAGATGATGGGAAACTTAAAGTGCTACTGAGAGCAAACTCCACATTTAATTTAATCAAGATGTGTAATGAGATTAGCTTTCACAACTGAGCTGTGTTCCAATTCCAAATGATTTAAATGTTTTCCCTTTTCAGTTGTACTAGGGTAAATTACTGAAGAGATAGAGATGGTTATGTCACATGCTCAAACAATTTTATATTCAGTAAACACTCATTAAACAATGTTCAACATCTTTTTTTGTACTTTCCTGCTAACACAAAAGGAAAGTGTGCTTTAATCAAACTGCATTTAAATCAAACATTGACAGTACCTAGGCTGTTAAACTGAGCAACTGAAACTCCTGAGTAATTTCTAGCCTGTATCCCTTAATGAGGTTGGAGACCACTGCAGTTTAACATAATACAATAATAAAACATTTTAATCAGTATTAAAACTTTAATTAGGCCCGTAATGATGCATGCCTGTTCTTGCTGAAAGCATGGGTCAGTGAATTCCTCAGTGAGTGCCTTACAGTAATTGAAAACAAGCACACGTAAGGTGCACGTCTAGGCTGTATTGTCTTATTTTAAAGTGTGGTTGTATCTTCCTTTAAAGGTGCAGTAGTTTTCCTCTGGTTGAGGTGAGGGATGCCAGGACTCAGTGGTACCCTGTCATTTTTAGACTTTACTTGAAGGTAACAGCTGAGACTAAGAAGCCCTGACTGTAACAGTAGTTATCTTTGAATAGACTCTTTTCAAAAACACAGTCTCTAATGTTGCCAAAAGATAAACTTAACCTTTTTGTAGAAACTACCAAGTGCAAATTTGTTTTGTTTTTAAAACAAAATAGAACCCAAGCCACCACAGGTCTTGGGAAAGCATAAAAACCAATGGCTGTCATGATCCAGAACTAGAACAGTAACAGTTTCTCCTTGAAACACAAACAAGTAGCACACCAGAAATTTGAAGTATTAGATGCAAAGTATTTTGGAGACTGTTTCATCCTCTTTAAAGCATAGGTAGCTTGTGGTGCTTCTAAGCAATTCCAACAGGTCCTTCATCAGAGAGATTTCACACTAAAGGCAAGGGCACACTTCATTGACTGTGTAATACAACATTCAGAAGACCAGTCTCCTTAAAACAGTGAAACAGCAAATGCCGAGGAACAAAACCACTTACCAGCTCAGAGGAAAGCAACACACCCATCAACACAGCACTGGGAGAAAGGGAGCAGCTGCTTCTCCAACCTGGATTTGAAGGCCTGCCCACCTGAGCAGAGCGGGCTGGGCAGGGCTGGCTCAGGTGTGGGGCTGTGGGCACACAGGGCTCCGGTTCCCGTTCCTGGGGTATAGGAGTCTGTGATGTCTAGGAGGTAGGTGGTGTTTTAGTTGTCTGCTAATTATTTTCTCTACTTGCCATGTCTTGCCATGGTCTCTATTCACTGCATTAAAAGTATGCAATTTAAAAAAAAAAAGAAATAACCTCACCTGTTCCTGAACTCCATCATCCCAATGCACCTTATTGCCAAGTGGTCAGCGTCACTGTTTCATGGTGTTAAACACGATCCAGCCCAGGGACAGCCCTCGTGGCCATGCATTCCCTGAAATCTTACAAAAAACTCAGCACCATCGTGACCTCGTGTGTGTGTTACCTGTTGCCCACAGGGACTTTTAAGCTGCGCGTTATCAGTGGCGTGAATGACTTTTTTAGATCACAGAGACAAAATCTGGTCAAGTAGCTGGAGTGTTTTTAGGGGAGAAAAGCCTTTGAGATCCATTCGTGTATTTTCATTTCTTGTTTCAATGTTCTGCTGGTGAGATCTAACATAGTTATTTTATAATATGTTGTTGCAAAGAGGTGTAATGACTATTGTATACTAAATAAACTGTGCAATTTGAAAAATCACCTTTTTGGTTGGTTTTATGTTGGGATGGATTGAGAAAGGTGCAGTTAGAGGAGCAGCTCTGTCTCAGTCCATATGGAGGAAAGCAGAATGTTTCAGGAGGAGTTCTGACTTTTCTCAGGCTTGTTCCGTTGCGTGTGTCACTGACTTTGTGAATTATCTTTGTGTTTTAGCAGCTGCTGGACTGCCTTTCTCCATTACAAGTTAAAGGTGCCTCAGCCGTGATTTTTGCCTGTCATTACCCAGTACACTTTAACTTTAGCGAGGTCAGTAGACTGAGGTAGTTACTCCAGTTAAGTAAATATAATTTGCTTTGACAAATAGGGATTTGCTCATTTTAACATTGTAGCTCAAGCTGTGGTATTCTTACATGTTGAAAAGAAACGTTTTCTGCGGGAAAGACAAATTACCCGCATTAAGTGTTTCATCTGAATTAGAAAGTCCTGGTACTGGTAAGCTGTTACAAATCTGGGTGTGCTTGCAGCGAGAAGGGCGAAGTGAGATGTGCAGAGCTGTGCATATGCCTGTCCAGCATGGCTTGTTCTCAGCTGTGGTGCCTGAGTGCAGTCATAGCCTCACAGGTGGTGTACTGCTCTTAAAGTGAGGTTTTTGGGAAGTCTTGTCACCGTTAATTTTGTCTCTGTTAATTAGGTACAGACAGGACTTCTGTAAGATTTAATTAATGGTATTAAATTAACATGGTATGCTTGTAGAGAGGGGATTCTGGGTTCCAGAGAACCAGGTTTCTCAACATCTCATTCCTCAACAGTTACCAGTTGTGGGGTGCAATCTATTTATTTAAATCCCCAAGAAATGGCCATGGTTTTTAGCATTTCTATAATTAAGAAAATGCTCAACTTCCATGTTCCTAATCCTGCTCCTTCTGCAGCCACGATTTCCCTTCTAAGCCAGTAGGTCAGCCCTAAGGACAATCAGCTTTCATAGGCCTTGGCTACGCGTTTTATACTTGGAACATTATTTTAAAAGGAGAAAACCACAAAGATTAATGTAGTTGGCAGGCAGACAGATTAAATACTAATATCCACATGACTATTTAAATTTCAGACCTTTACGAATATCTTATACTAAATAAAATGTTCTTACTACATGGTTAAAGTCTGTAAAGAACATGGAAGAAGATTAATAAAAGTACCAGATTACTGAAAATCCCACTACCTAGGGACCCAGTGATTTTTTTTTTTATTCAATTTTTTTCTTCCCTCCACCCATTGCAAAGCTTCCTGTTGTCAAGCCAGCTGTCCCTGTTCTTGAGCCCTGTCAGTGCTATACCGTGATAAGCTTTTTTGTAGAGGTACCGAAATACTTGTATGTGTCCATATAAATGTGGAACAAGTGAAGATACGATTCCAGAAATTGCATGGTAATTAGAAAAGCAGCATGCGAATTAAAACAGATAAATTAAGTGAACTAATTAGTAATCCCTAGGAAGAGGAAAGGCAGGTTTTACTAGAGTGTGACAGCTGCAAATGAGTATGTCTTATTACTGAGAGTGTAGCTAGACAAGTTCCTATAGCAGTTTTAAAATATTTCCTGACCTTTTGTTTATTGAGTAAAATGTATTACTAACTGCAATTACACAAGCAGCTCTGAGGTTGGGGTGGTTGCTGTTACGTATATTAGTTTACAAATTAGTGCCATAGCTGTAACAGGGGAAGCAGCAGTAGTGGAGCAGCAGCTTCAGGTTGGCTTTCAAATTGCCTGTCTGGAGTGGTACAGCGTTGTTTGAGTGGAGGCAGCTCAACCTCAACACCTAAAGTCCCAGAACAGGGAAGAAGCACAACTTGAGCAGTTCTATTGAATGTAAAGTTAAGGATTTCCTCCTCCTTAGACTAAATCCTATATGGAAAAAGCACTTGGATATCTGAGAGATGTCCCAGTCTGTGGCCCCAGCCAGCTGCAGCACTTGGGAAAACTCAGAAATGGTGACACTTCTTTGGAGTGCGTGACCAGAGCCCAAGTCCACGCATCCTTCAGAAGCAACTGCTGCTTCCTCCAGCTTTGCAGACAGAACAGCATGTGTGGCACACGTCTGTGGAAATATCTGAGAAATAACTCAGTTGATTCCAAGCTTCAGTTAACCTTAAATATATGCAAGGAAGAGACATCATACAGAGAAGGGTTATTTATTATTTATGTGGTGCCTTAGATATGCATGACACTTCACAGGCAAATAAAGACAGCCCTTGTCCCAAGGAGCTTACAAGCTAAATTAAATTAAAACCAGCCAAAATGACAGCATATCCATAGTTATGGAAAGAACACAAGGTATGCAGACAAATTACTGCTGTTTGGGGAAGGAACAGATTTTTTGTGCATAATATATATTCACTTCATTTTTCATGTCCTGTTTGTGACTGCTACGATCATGAAGTACAGAAGCTGACATACCTGACTTGTAAACATTTCAAGATATTTTCGCCTATGTTTTCTCACAGGTAAATGTAGCAGTGAAATTAAAACCCACAGACTATGTCATCTGTGAGTCAGAATTATTAGGCATCGGTAGAACCGGCTTTTAGCTTTTCCAGATGAAAAGGCCCCGTTACCTGCAGTGTGTAACCATTGTGTCCTCAAAATTTTTCCAAAGTGTGTCACAGATGCATGCAAGAGCAAGATACTGTGTGACCATTTCTCCTTTGGAAAATGTGCAGGTTAATCTGGCCTACAGACTGCAATGACCTATTCATTTACGTTTGTGTAACATATAGCAAAATAAAAGACAGACCTCCCAAAACAAGCTACTGATACAACTGTAAGCAAGGCAGTTTTAATGTCTTTTAGAATACATTGTTTTATGCTTTGTTTTAATGAAGCAAATTATCTTAGAATCTATATGATATATTCCTATTATAAGTGATTATATATATAATTTACATATTATATAAAGAAACAGCACAAAATAAGATTTGAGTTCTTGCTGCACTTTACTGCATTTACATATACAAGTGTTCTCCATTTAAAAAAAATAATAATTTTATGGAGCCTTCTCTCTTGCAAATATTGTCAAGTTGGAAAAAAAAATCCAGAATACGAGCTGGGCACTAAACAGAGAGGAAAAGTCACCGATAATTCAGAGCAGACTATTCCATTCCCCCTGCAACTGGTGGTAGTTTTTCTCTGTGTTTCTCTCTCTTCAGTGGATTATTATTTTCTACTAAAATGTATCTGGGGAAAACCTGTATTATTACGCTCTAGCATTCATGGTTTTCAGAAAATTATAATCTCTGAGTTATTAGATTTTTGGCAGCGTTTTCTTTATCACAGCATTTTAGTTTTAGAACTCCCAGTGCTGGGTGAAGTTTGTGGTTTTTTTTGGATACAGGAAAGACCTTCAGTCTTCTGACATCCTACAGACACTTGGTATTTTAATGACATCCAAGGGATGCTGGATTTTTCCTTCGCTGAAAATGCTCCTGTATCCCCAGCCAGCTCTCCCTGGCGAGGCATTACCTGGCTACAACTGGAGCTGGTCAGTGCTTCTGTGAAAACAGTCACTCTGCAGCCTCTCAAACCTTGTTCTGGCAACGCTGCTGTGAAAGGAGGTTTAGCAAAGCACAAGCGACAGGTTTGTAGATGCAAATGACATGGTTCAGGCTGGTTCTTCGTTTAGGCTCAGTTTAGTACCCCACAGGGAAAGAGAGATTATGGTGACCAGTGGTGTTTGCTACTGAAATTCCCAACTAGTGACTTCAGAGCTAGTGTCTCAGAAAACCTGGCCTTTTAAGAGAAGCTTTTAGTTGCAAGCAGCTGACTTGGTGTGTTGTGCCTGAATTCAGTTTCTGCGTTTATACAACAGTATAAAGGGATTCCATTAACTTACAACCAAAGTTAAAGCTCACCATCCATGCAGCTCTGTTCCTTTACCTGGGTCTGTGGACTCTCACCTGCGCTGTGCTCTATGAGCAGGTGCTGTACCTGAGGCTCAGTCAGGGGAACAAGGTGGATATAACACAACGTGGACTTCATCTCCACAAGAAAAAGACAATGTGGGGGTTTTTTCCAAGTAACTGCTAAAGATCCTACTGCAACCAGTACACACAGCATGCTTGCTTCATGCTTTGAGCACCTTCTTAGCTTATGTACACAGGATCTCTCAAAGAGTCCTTTATTAACTTAGTGACATAAAAAACTTTCTTAAACACTGTATGTGAATGACTAAATACCCCAACTTCTCCCTGTAAGTTTATAACCCCAAATGGAAATGTCTAGAATGTCTCAGGATTAGCTGCTACTACTAAATTTTTCAGTTAGATGCAAATTGTGGCTCATTAGTGGGAATTTGACAGCCTCTCATAACAGGAATAAAAAAAAGGGGGGGGACAGGTAGTACATAGCAAGAGCATGAAAAACTATCTCAACCTTGCTCCCAGAACTTTGCAAATAGTAGACTTGGTAACCTACAGGTCTTCTGCATCTGTGTGTGAGTACAGTTCACTCAGTTTCTCAAACTTTGGTCCCCACTCTTTAATGTCATCATACACTGTACCCTCCTCCAGCCCAGAGTAGCTCAGGGCACTGAGGCTGCTGGCAACCGAGCCCTCTCCTTCAGTGCAAAACACCCGCAGCGAGTCCTGGGGCACAGCCTGGGGGTGGCGGTCAGCATCTCTGACAACATCTGACAAGTACTGGCCAAAGTCTCCACCAGGAAAGGAGGCTTCTGTAGTCGCTGACATTTTGGTCTGCTCCCGCATGCTGGGGGGCGCATCGCTAAAGAACCTGTTCAGTTTTGTTGGCTTTTGTCTCTTCTTGCAGAGGGAGTAGGCTGGGCTGGGTTGAATAGACACCTGCAATTCGGCCATGTTGTATCCGTCCTGGAGTGAGAAACCATTCACGTTAAATTCGTATTCTCTATAGGTCCCAAAATTTCATGTTCTAGTGCAAATAAAGAAGGAACAACCCCCAGGCAGCCCATTTGGTGTGAACGCATGAGAGATTGGCTTGTTCAACTCACTCTGCTGCCTACAATGTGCCTAAAAAGCCAAAACCCACCAAGCAGATGAGGATGCATGAGGAACACCTGTGCAGCCTGCAGTCAGGTTCAAAATTGAGTCTGATTTCATATTAGAAGTTAAATAAAAATTATAGAAATGCCCCAAATTTTGTTCCGAAAGTCAGATCTGAACATTTTATCATTATTAAACACTGATACCACCTCTGGCAACAAAGGTGAGAAAGGATATTCACAGAGAGCATGTTAAAAGAAATCTTTCTGCATTTGTAGTTCAGCAGTTTGGGATGGGACTGTAAGACTAAATCCTGTTAGTGATGAACAATGCGAGACCTGCAGTGCAGATGCCTCTCTCAGGCTTGTTCCAAGTGTAAGCTACCCTGTGATCCCACGAGGGGCAGTTTGTACCAGCATGGCTACCAGTGTAATCAATAAAACATGGCAGCTTTTAGTCATATGAGATTTTATGGGATATTGTCCAAATACAGACTTCAGGATCATCCCTTCAGTGAACTGGGCGATATTAAACTCATCCTTCACTACTACCCGCTGTTCATTACAATGACACGTTCCTGCTGTTTGTACCCCATTCTTAGTTGGCATTCTACAAACCCAAATCGATCCTTGCCTCTAGCTCCAGAGCTGGCTCTTAACAACATTTGGTGTTTAGCTGCATTAAGTGCACACATAACAGTGCACATCTACTACAATTTTTATGAACTCCTCTAATTTCTCTGAGGGGTAGTTTTACTTCAGGTGCAGAAACTCCTTCATGAGACAGCCTCTTGTCCCTATAGTCCTACCTTCCACTGACATTGCAAAGACAAAACTCTTGCCCAAGCACCCTCGCGAACCTTCTGTTAAGGTAACATTAGAATACAATTAACGTATTGTAGTTAACTGTAGTATTTTGGGTTTTTTTAAAAATCCAGACAAAGAATTATGTATTAAAAACAATACTGGAAAGTTGTAGCTGCAATCCCAGCAACTGTAAAATTGGAGTCATTTAGGAACAGTATACAGAACCCCCAGAGGCTCCTCTCCGAGCAGCATTTCTTCAAGACAGTCTCAGATGAAGATCATCAAGTCACTAATTTCCTTCAGTGTTTAAATAAGGAGTGTATTTTAAGAACTCTCCAAAAGTAATTAAACATGTCATACAGTAACTGTGGATCTCAGTCTACAGAGGTGGGTGTAAAATTGCAAAGTGTTGCAGAGGAAGATAATCTTATTAGGGAAAACAGGATTTATGCATATAGCTGTCTATGTTACCACATGGAAAATATCCCTGTATTTATGATGTTCACACTAATTCATCAAGAAATTAAGGATACTCCACAATTAGAATGTAAAACACTCTGTATTTTTGTAACAGAACAATTCTTGAAGATATTTGGAATTTGGGGACAGGTCACATTTCAATTTTGTATTTTAATCACTGGCTTTGTTCATCCATCACATCAGTGCCCTGACTATTACTACCTCTGCAGAGTCACACCACCTTTCGAATCCATGAAATGAACACTTTCAAAGGTGGCAATGAAGTTCCTTACATTTTTTTAAACATGGCAAACATCTATGGGTCAGCAAATAATCTATTTAAATTACCCATCTATAATATCTGCACTTTTCTTTCAAAGTTCTGGCTTAAACTAACATGTAGAAATCCTTAAAACAGCTAGCAGAAATTACAATATTATCTGGTTTGGGTATAATCTGGTCTACTGTAAGTATAAACTCGGCTTGTGTTTACTAGTGTATTTCTCCCACAAGCAGAACAATGCAGAAAGGTTCTTCCACAACCCCCATGTGCTGCAGGGTTTAAGGGGAACAAATGCAGCACCTCAGTTTCTTACCAAGTCTGAATCACTGCTGTTATGAGCAGACTGCCCATAAGAGCAGTTCATGTCAGGCTCTCCAAGCCCGCAGTGATACAGCAGTAATTACCACTGAGAACCTCAGCACCTCCTGAGCCACGAAACCAGAAACATCAGTTCTGAGTCCTTTACTGCTAAACTTACGCTACAAACATTTTTAAATCTATATTCTCACAGGACCACTTGCTTTAAGACAAATTAAAAATTGATAGGCACTTATCTCCACTTAAGAAACATGCACCCTTGTGTACATAACCTTGCAAATAATTCATCTGCCAATTGCAGTAATGAATCAGCAGAACAAAGGCTAAGGGCCTCAGTTATATAGGAAAAGCCTAAAATACATTTTCATTAGTGTGGTGAGCCACCAGTCCCCTCTTAATTGTAGCGTAATACAATGATCCTTACTTGGTCCTGTTCCCCACCCCCTTCTTCATTGTAGTTGAGGATATTTTCTCTGATGTCCTCCAGATCCTCATGATGCGGAGATACGTGGTGAACTCCTCTGGTCAGACCTTTGTGACTCTTCCAGTGAGCCCACAAGAATACAGCACTGAACAGAGCTGTGTAAACACACAGGAGCAAAACAGAACAGCATTCAGCAACACACAAAACATTTATCTAGAAGTGCCGCAGGGTGGCTGGGGCAGCAGCCGTTCTGTGTGAGCGCTGCAGCACCGGTCTGCAGCCAGGGCCAGCAAGGCTGCAGTTCTGTTTCTCAGCAAATGTGTGATTTTTGCATTCTTCAATGTAGTAAGTGAACATCAAAGACTGAAGAAAAGGCCTTTAAAGAGCATTTTAAAATATCCTTTAAAGTACAACAATGAAGTTGTTTTAAGCACAACTAATTGAAGAACTTAATGACGCAAGTAGTGTTCAGAGAACTATCTAATGTTAAACTTTAGAACAGAAAACGTATACTAAAGAATAGCACTTAGGTAGCAGTGTGTTGACAGTAACAGATACACAGAAATTAAGCACAAGAAGACATGAGACAAAAGAGGAAATTACTTTTACACACTTTACTAGAAAAAAAATCAGGCACATTTTGCCTTAGCATCAATGGATTTATACATTTTTCTTAAATGCTTAGGTGTATTTTACACACTGGCAGTTGTAAAGCTTCAACATCAGATACTGAACATTATGTAAATAGAAACTTCTGTACCACTGTGGTACCAACTCTACAAAAATTGATAAAAGCTCACAGTAAGACCTCAAACCACTGGATACCGTTAACTAACAATACAGTGAATTGAAGAGACTCAAATCTCTTACAGAGTATCTGCACGGCAGTGCAGTTCTGTGGAGCAGCGTCTAGATGAGCCTGGGTCTGACACTGGTGCCCATGGAGGTCTATGCCCTCACTGTGCCATGTAGCTACCCCCTATGAGCTGAGTCAGTGCATTTGAGGTGTACTTACCTCGTCCTCCTTGCCCCTCCCTATTAACAGAACGTGTCATACAGATTTGCACACATGTAATAACTTTTTGACAGTCATTTTTTAGCTGAGCTGACTTTGAGATCATCTTTTAATGTTCTACGTCTGTCCTGGTCTTTTACAGTGACCATTAGTAGAAAGTCAACACTTAAGATTAACATAGCCAAGTTCCAAGAGTGTAACAAGAGTCTGAACCAGAAGTACCTCCACTGAAGACAGCATCTCCTCCATACAGATACCTGATTTTCTGCTGAGGATCACAAGATCCTGGCATTACACAGTGCTGTCGTTAAAAGCACTCTCTGAAGTTTATTGTTTCTTTGAGCCATAGTGTTAGCATTAGGGCAGCTGCAAGCTCTGAATCAGTGTCTTTAACTGAACAAAAGGAGCTGAAGTCTCCTCCTGACAGGGAGGGGTGGGGAAGGCTCAGTGATATCCAACCAACATGAAGCCACCCTTGTATTGATTTACCTACAGAACAGTTCCATATTTGAATTTAAAAGATGTAATCAGATGTCAGAAAAGCAGCTTTTCTAGTCTGTTGGAAACTTATAAACTTTAAAAGTTGCATAAATTAATAACTTCTAAGTGCATTACCACTTTCTGGAAGTTGTCTAAGAGAAAGGGCATCTGAAATTTTGAGAAGAAGGAATTTTATTAAAAATTCTCCTAAAAAAGTTACAGTTGTGTGATAATACAATTGTTAACTACATCTACTAAAATGTTCACAGTAGTGCACACCACTTGGTTAAAAAACACTGTTTCTGACTCATAATTTAGACCTGAAAGCTTAGGAGGATTGTTAGGTAGAAGATCTTGTTGCGTTTCTTCAGTCAAGTTCAGTCAAGCACAGGCAGCAACACAAAGTCAGCTCACAGTAAAACTGCTCTGACACAGCAAAACCCCCTCCTTTAACATCATCATCTCTGATCAGCTTCACCTAACTGGCATTCCAAAAGCTGTGAAACCAGTTAGCTGCCCACCTTATTTGCTGTTTGTATTTCCATGGCAAGTAGAGTATCTAGCAGCGTTGGGGAAAATGATGGCGTTTCAGGTGGCTACAGATAGATTCAAAATAGTCCACAATACAGTTTCATACTCTTACTATGACTTCTGAATGAAGCTTAATTAACACTGCAAGCCATGAGAAAAATCCTATGTCCCTACTCAGGCAAACTTTCCTGAAATTTGAATAACGAAGGAAGACTCAAAGATGTGATCCTTCCTCACTGGTGAGATCCGTCTTTGTCTTTCCTCTTCTTTTTGAGACCCATTGCCTAAGCCTGAAAATGGTTGGGAAAGCCAAAAGCAGCTGTTAGGGACTGTGACACAACTGGCAAGACACAAGAGGCTGCTCCCATCTGACCAAGGGTATTCCTATTGGGCACTGCATTTCTCCTAGACTGAAACATCTGTTTCATGCTCAGTAGTGTTTCACACAATGCTTATGTGGTAGTAATTTCCACTCTTGCTGTTCAATTGAATTTGCTTCCAATTATGCATCTGAACAGTTCCTTAGCAATGAAGTAAAAATGTGCAGAAAATAAAACTGCAAGAGCTTTCCATAGCTCTCAAATGTTGATTCATTTAGCAATACATGGACACAGGGATGAAAATAAATTACTGATGGAGCTGAGACCATGGCAAAGAAATGAAGGCAGAGTCATGTCTCCATTAGGAAACTGAGTTTGTCAGCAGGAGAATGAGATGATGAATAGTCAGGACAAGATGGATAAACGAGTTCACCAAAGGTAATACAAGATGTAGTTGCCATAACTACCTAACAATGCCAAAAAGCAAATGCAGATGGCAAACATGGAACTAAAGCTCAGGCCTGTATCCTTGTGAAAGATAGCCAGTGTGATTTCACAGTGACGTCCAGTGTAGCCATCAGGGCAGTGACATCGGAACTTGGTTGGTGACTGTGAGATGCAAGTGCCATAGTTACAGGGCCTCTGAGCACACGCAGTGTAGACACACTGTCTGCCCGTGGCATTCTCCATAATCATGTGTCCCGGAGGGCAACTGGAAAGATGGAAGGCAAAATGAAACCATTAAACTTTGAGAAAAGTAGGCATGAAAGACAGCATTTAAGACTTTAAAACAGTCTTTGGGGACACTCTGTATACAGTTTCTGAAGTAGCTAGAAGAAGTTACTTAGAATAATTACAGGATTGCAGTCTTTTCTGAAGCAGTCATAAAACAATGAGCTCCATGGCTTTAAACCCTTACACCTGGGGCTTCCAGCACTCCATAGTTCTGCTGGCTTCTGCAAGGTTACCCACATGAAAACAGAACTAGCTGGATTAGGGTCTGCAGTGCTGTCTAGGCAGCACAAGCTATGCTATGTTCTTTGTGTTTCCATCACAGTGAATTTCCAGGAAAAAAAAAAATCTCTAGAAAACTCCATTTGTGTGGACAGTGGCCATCAGTAACGCTTAAAGTGTCCATCTCCAGAGCACAACTTGAATTAGTATTGCTCTGAACTCAGCCCCAGCCACACACAAGAACTCTGTGCTTAATTCAAGTCGAGTGGCCCATAAGGGAACCGAGGTGACAGCTCAAGACTGTATAAGAAGTCAGGCACTAACAAAAGAAAGGATGGCTACGTTGCACAGCACGAGCTTCACCAGACAGCTGGCCGTGCCAGCGTTGCACTCCAACTAACAGACCCTCTTTTCCTGGTTTTAAGGGTTTACAAACATTTGTATTTGCTGCTATTCTTGAACATTTTCAGTTAAGACAGGCAGCTGACATTGTTACCAAATCAACGGAGATACAGTAATTACATCAGCTGAGGGTAGTACCTAAAAGCAGTGTTCTCTGAGTAACCTGGTGCCTATGCAGGCATCTAGCTTAGTGTTTCACTGCTGTTCAACCGATTTGGTAAGATTCCCAGCAGCAGCCTTCAAGTTGCACTCCTCTTCAGCATCCACCCTTTCCCACCTGAATCTGGAGGATTTTGTGCTTTTATTTCCACCAATTACCTGCATTCATGCATCATCCATAAATCAATACAAATGAATTCCTGGTTACAAGGGTTATTCCTACAAGCCTCTGAAGAACAGCCTTCTTTGACGCCTTGGGCACTTAGTACTGACACCAGCTCCTTCACGTGAGTATCCAGAGGGATCCTGTAGTTATTAAATCTGACATCTTTCATACAACCTGGGGCAAGGCACAAAGGGACTGTTTTAAAAGCCATTCAGCAAGAATCATTTGAATCAGCTGTAAGATCTGGCAGTTTATGTTTAACAAAGGATCCACGCTACCAAAGTTTAAATCTAGGACTGAATTTAGCTAAACTTTCATTGCATTCTTCATTTTTTGACTGGATCTGTTACAGTTTTCATCCAAATTCCCAGTGTTTCTCACAGGAACCAAGTGCTGCTGCAGGCCCCTATCTGCTTGTGTTTGAGACAGCAGAACGCATACCCCTTCACTACGTTTTCAATAGAGAAGTCCACATACTGTGGAAAATCTGTTACATACAGAAAATCTGTTGTATTCTTCAATGTGTACCAGTATAAATTGTGTTTGGTTGATTTTTAATTGTAGTTTACAGCTTGACTTTATAGAAGAACAAACCACAAATAATGCTGAAATATCCTTGGGTCACTGATAGAAATTTTGTACTGAAGACCTGTGACAATTTTGTGTGCACAAGATGCTTCAGCATAAAAGCATATAACTTGAAGTACATTTCATAATTAAGTATATTTTATAATTTCAAAGCCTCTAAAGTTTCAGCTGCTTAACAGTAACTTTAATTGTCCTAATTAAAATTATCTTCATTGACCATTTGACCTTTTAAATCTATTTACTTAAAAACAAATACTACTACTCCCATAAATAAAATTTCGAAATATGGTCCCTCATTCTCAGCATAAGCTTTAGTTATTGGAATATTTCTGGTGAAGCAATAGCAAACAATCTTTTTCTAAATCATTCATGAGACAGTTATGTTTTAAGTTGTTATTCTATTTAATGCATATACATTTTATACATTTTCTCCTTGCACTTTTGTGTTACTCACTGTAATACTTTTATCTGGTGAAAACATCACCACCTTGTTTCAAATGGATTTACTAGAACCTGGTTAAAGAGGTGAAAGGCACGGGAGAGGGAGGTGATAAAGATACCAGGCACATTCAACCAACTAATGGTGTACATCTTCTTTGTCAGCTGAAAAGATGTGCAGCGTAACTGTGGATTACTGACACTGTGATTTTAGGTGAGAGGTGAGTTGCCAGCTGAGGACAGAGTAAAAAGCTGTATAGATGTCTTAACCTTACATTTCTCTCTATTTCTCCTTCATGTAACTATTCAGTTTCCAGGCTGAAAACTGATTAGTTTGTTTTAAACAGATATCATGACTTTGTCCACTCAGTTGCTAAGAGTATAAATTGTTAGCTCTAACTCAATAAACCATTTCTAATTTTAGTTAATGCTTCAACTGAGTGACTGTAAAATCCAGTAATAGAAAGGTAGTGCATAAAGGTAATAAACCAGGATTTGTTGTGTGCTGTGTAATGCACGTAAAAAATAGAGACATTCCTTTCAGCGCAGGGACAGTTGTATTTAGTAGTGAGGGACAGCTGCAGAATGGACCAGATAGACCCACGTAACAAACCAGCACTGTGTGTCTATTGCAGTGAGCCGTTCACAGTACACCTGGGAGAAGCTTGTGGATCTCCAGTTACAAATACTCCACACACACTTGTGTGAAGAGGTTTCCATCTTTGTTCCAAGTCCAGCAGCTAACAGTATTTGCACATAATTCTCTGCTGTACCTTTTTCGTAGTCAGAACAGTTCATTTGTCCCTTTTGCAAAGTGTCATGCAAGAAATCTGTTTACTCTGGGCTCTACATAAACATGAAAGCTTCTCACAATATGCCCATGTAGTACTAATAAACCTTCATTTTCACACATCCATATTCTCAACAGTGAGATCAAGAATTCCTCACCTTGAAAACTCTTGTTTTGATTGAATGAGTAGGTGTTTCCAAGGACCAAGCTGCTGGGGTCAATCACAATCTCTTTGTATATTCCTGCTGCTTTCAGAACTTCTCTTTTCCCACCTCCTTCATAAAGGCGAAGAGTAAACTCATTTTCCTTTCTCTCCAGTGTGATATGATGCCATTCACCATTATCAATGTGGTAGGAGGGAAGGCTTACAGAATAGTCTCCATCACCCAGATTATATGAGACCACTAAGAATCCCTGAACAACCTTGTGGATAAGTAACAAAGTAATAAGAAAAGAAAAGTCATCACGACATTTTGTACTGACCTGTAACTGTCACATTACTTGAACTAAGGCTTGTGTGTAATCGTTAACCTTAAAGAATTTGTTTAAAATTAGGCTATATTTACACCGCATACACAAAGATAATTCAGGTGCTACTGAACTAGACAACCTAAATACTGGTAGCAGTGTACTCACAGTAGTGTGTAATTCACAATTGGACAAATCTATGGGGTTCTGCAAATAGTTGAAAATCTGAGCTGTCAGTGTAGAAGTGACAGCTCAAACAAACTTAGTTGAAGAGGTGACTCATCCAGTGGTATGTAAAAATTAACAGGTTGCCATTTTAGGAGTGACATAACTAGAAGAGCTGCAGGCACCTTTCTTGGCAGGGTCTGAACTATGGAAAACCAGCCACTTGTGAGCACAGCTGAATAGGACACCTGGGCAGGCACTACTCATCCTATTCTCTATAGCAAACTACACTTCACTGTTACTGGCAACAAATTCATTTGAAATCCAATAGGATAGCACAGTTGTTCAGTCAATATCTCAAGTGAAGGATCAGACCTGTGACTGTCCATTTAAAAAATTCCAAAGTTTTTGTGCTTAGCATAATGTTTTCGGTTCTACTTTGAACTCTCAAGCCAATGTTTCTCTGGGCTAACTATTCACTGGCATTGATTTCACTTTATGCTATTACTGTCTGGGATGCCTTGCTCACCTGTAGGGTGATGTGTTCATCCTTATTTCGAGACAACATGCTTGTGATGACACTGTCAGGCTGCCGTGTCCTAATCATGGCTTCAAACAGCGTCCTACGGGCAGGCACGCTGATGGGAAGCTGGTAGCGAATGTGACTTCCTGGCCCAAACGTATATTCTTTGGCAACTAAAAAGACATGAGAAAGACCTTTCTACAAAATGGTTTAGAGAGGGAAATATTTTGTTCCCATTATTTTCATAGTAAGAGTTGAAAGTTAAAGACAAAATTGTAATGTACAGCATGGATCCATGAGACATAACTTGTCTTTTGGGACACGTCCCTTTATCTATTTACACAAATTCCCCAGTCACTCTCCCACTTCATCTCCCTCTGTAAAGGTGATTGCCCTCCAGACTTCATCCTGCTAATGCTCCTCCTTCCAGTGCTCACACAGGATGACAGCAGGAAAGCAGCAGCTCTGACTGAGACAAAAGAAGAGACTGCAGACAAAATATTAAGCACAACAACCACTTTTCACTACCTATTATTTTATAGTTGTCTTTGCTGCAAAATTTGACTCCAAGAAGGCTAAAGAAGGGATCCTACCATACCAAAAGCACAGATCCTTAAGCCAATAGTCTCTTCCAGACATCAGCAGAGCAGTAATTTCCAGTTTCTGTTTTACAGTTCTAGTTCTACACAATAAGTGGTACTGGTGCACTCACATTTAAGTTTTAGGTTATTAGAGATTTCTGAAAGTGTTAACAGATGCACATTCAAAAAATTGTGATGAGAACACATAATTTTGTTCACAATTCTTTTGTCATACAGTCCCCATTATACAGTTATTGCACAAACACCCTCAGGACTAAAGAAATTATCTGATATTGAGAAAGTAATTTCTCAAAGGGAATTAGAAAAGAAATTGAAAGAATTGCAGGCAACTACACTGAAACACAATGCAAACATCAGAAACTGCCTCAGCAATCATTACATGCAAACATTTTAAGTTTTCTGTATTGTAAAATTGTAACAGAAAAACAGACTTCACCTTTATCACATCGATAGCCATAGTAACCTGGCAAACAGTGACAAGTAAAAGAGCCCCAGTCTCCAAGACACCTCCCATGAATACCACAGGAAGATGACCCCATGGTCTCACAGCTCCCATCCGTAAGTGTGCATCCAGGGAAGCTGTTCAGGGACTCTGCAGGAGACTGAAGGTCATATATCTTCAAGAGAAAATTGTGTGACACAAAAGACTATGTAAGAAACACTTATACTTCGTTCTTAAACCGAAATAAATACACCACATAACAGTCTGCTCTTCATCAGCATTGTTTAAGATGCTAAATTTGCTTTTTGACATTCAGGTTTCAACTTATCAAGACCATATTTTGCCTTTGAATAAATTCAACTGACTATGAAAGCAAAAAAACCTCTAATATGTCCTAACAAAGCAGACAGCTGGCATAAATACACCATTACACAACTGCCATTCAGAAGTTCCCTGAATGGGCAAAGAAGCTTAGAAGACAGCTGTATGAAGTAGGACACAGTTTCTGGCTCACAAATATATCTGTTTCTAATTGAGAAATAACTTTTCAAGGTGGTTATTCCAATTATGACAGAAAAATCCAGAATTTTCTTGTATTTTACACTGATGCACATGGGCATTGAAAGGCTTAACGGAAGCAAAAGTTTCATATATAATACAAATCTCCCAAAAATTTAATAAAGATGTTTACTCCTTTGCTAAAGCAAAATGTTGCACTTGTCTTACCTGAGTATCCAAGATGAAATTGCGCAAACAACCAGAAAAGTGTTTGTGTAGCAACTGTGGGTAGGAATATGGTAGTGATTCTTTTACACCACCCAGCTGTAGAACATGGTTCACATTCAAATACCTTTAAAAATTATATGAATAATAAAAATAGATGTGAATTTACCTCCAAACATAGGCATTATATAATAAGACAGATAAACATCTACACTGCATTTCCAAATAGTAAAAGCTTTATGAAGAAACGAAAGTGCAACTGCTTTATCTACTTCTTTCTCTGAAATACAGTCAGTCAATGAGCAGAAGCCAGCCCTTGTCATTCGTTATTTAAACATGACAGTGGAGTTTATTGGGAGTTAAGCTGTGGGACACTATTACAGTCCAGGTATGTTTGTGTTCAAGCCTGGAATAGCTGTTGTATTCTAGACACCGTGTTCTTCAAGTGCTTCTGTGTGCGCATGTTCATCCTATACTGTAGGAATACTACAATAAAGACTGTTTATGGTAAATGTTAGTAATGGTAAATGGTAAAAGACTGTATGTTTATGAAAGTTGGGTCAATGTGGTCTAAAAGGTACAGTACACATGTTCAGGCTCTGCAATGTCTCCCATTCATCTCTCTGAGGCAAAGAATTCCACATATTTTGGTCCTCACAGAGTTTCTTTTTCCCTGAGTTATCAAGCCAATTTTTTGTTTTAATTTCTTCTTATATTTTTCCCTTTGTAGTATGTTCCTTTCATGACCAGGAGGGCTTCATACATCTGCTGACAAGGCTTAATCAGCACACTTGCTGGGACTATCTATTCCATAGCTCAAGTATCTTTATTAGTACAAAGGTTTCCCTAAAATAAAACGTGAATATTTTTCACTGTAATGTAAGGCTCTGTACAAAAGAGATTGTCTAAATCCTCTTTGTTGTACTTTTTATATACACTGAGACTTACGTATCTCTCCTCAGTATTCCTTTCTCTCATTTAAGTGACCTCAATTCCTTCATTCTTTATAGGTCTCATTCTCAAGGCAAGCTGATTATAGTCATCGCTCTTCTCTGGACTATATCCAGTTCGTATCCATCCTGCGCTGTGGTGAACCAACTGGACCCAGGACTCCAGCTGATGCCCAACAGTGCTAACCAGAGTGGAGGAATTACTTTCCATGTCACAGAGATCAACACATGTTGAGGTATTACTGTGTAGTGCTTGCCTTTTTCACATTAACGTGGTATTGTTGACAGACTTTCTGACTACCATCCCTACCTTTTACTGCTTCTTAGCAGTTGTTCCCTTCTCTGTATTTGTGAGGCTGGTTACTTCTGCTTACATGCATTTCCCTTTGTTGAAGAGGAAAAATAGAGTGTATTTCAAGGTCCTATTTTCAGTTTGCTGAGAAAATTTTTCATCCCAAGCCATGCCCTCCAACATACTGGTCATTTCTCCCAGCTTCGTGTTATCAGCAAGAGCAATAACCATCAGTCTAAAGGACTGAAGCATACTGAAACCAAACCCTTGCAGAACGCAACTGAACATCTCCTTCTGCTTTGAATGTAACAACTGCTTTCTGAATAAGACTTTCCAACTTCTTCAATTGTAAGTGAGGCTAAGGGCTGACTCAACAGTACAAGCAATTTAAACCACCAGAGTCATTATCACACCTTGGCTGTAGTACTTTGCTGGAAATCAAAACATAGATGGATTGTATGACTCATCAGGAGATTCTGCAGCCCCACGACCAGGCACACCAGCAGCAGCCTACTTTAATCAGCAGTTTATACAAGTACAGCTGGCCGTGAAGCGAAGAGCTGAGGTACAGATAGATGTGCACTTCCTCTGACTCTGCTGCTATGAAGGCACTAACCTTGGATCAGCCAGAGACCCTGATGTGTCAGTCTGCCTTAACACG
This sequence comes from Mesitornis unicolor, assembly GCF_000695765.1. Taxonomy (NCBI): domain Eukaryota; kingdom Metazoa; phylum Chordata; class Aves; order Mesitornithiformes; family Mesitornithidae; genus Mesitornis; species Mesitornis unicolor. The sequence goes on along the minus strand of NW_010189449.1, from coordinate 49,273 downwards.
TTCGCCAAAGGTTGTCAGTAGGAGTCCTCAGACTTATTCCAATCAGACAGTAACATTGGTTGAGGCTCCAGAGTTATTGCCATTAAAAAGTCAACTGGCTTACTTTCATAAGATTTTCAAGAACAACCTTACAGTGACTTGATAAATCAAGTGAGATAGGTCTTGTAGGTAAGGGATGGTACACAGTACCCAGAAGAGCTCCAGCCACATGGTGTTCTGGGGTTGTCATTCACTACTGCAACACTACTCAAAGACTGGTTGCCTAACATTTGTTTAGTGCTTTAAGGTCCAGACTTGGCCCAGAAGGTCCTGGAGAAAAGAAAATGCTTTTATGCTCCTAGTCACTAATAACTTTGATTTAATTTGATAGGTAAAATATTCAAAGGCCTTAGAATGATCTGCCTTTCAGTGAATCTCCAGAAACGTACCTTGTTTTTCGTGGAACAGTCCCAAAGACTTCACAATTTGTACGATCTTCAGTGGACAGCCATTTGCCTACTCCTTCTATCTCCGAAACAACAGCTGCACTGCAATGATCCAAAGTGAATCGAACTTCCTAGGTCAAAAAACACAGGATTACTGAATTTCTGTAAGGATTTCTGTAAAATTCAATAAACAAGTTATATAAAATAATTTTGGTTTTTTGCATACCATCAAGCAACAAGAGTTGGTTTCTTTTTGTGTTCTGTTTTCCACCTTGCAATAAGCAGTAAAGCAAAATGGAAGCACTTAACAAAATAAGGCACTGAATTTATGCTCCTGAGTAGTTTAACCCCTTTCACAAAAGCTGTAACTGCATTTGCAAATAAATACTTGCTTTTTGTGCATAGGTAATTGATTTAAGTGTCCAAAGTGTACACTGAATGTGCAAATCACAACTAAGCCTTTACACACATTCCACATATGCTGCAGAGCTTAAAAAAACAAGAAAAAATATTTGACTGATGCTGGAATATCGGTTATAACACAAGTACGTTGGGAATTGACAATGCTGTCCTCCCAAAATTCCTATTATTCATCAAATCTGCAAGCACGATTAAAATAACACATATCATTATCCAGTTTGTTTTTTCTACTCTCCTGTTTGTTTCTGTACAGGCAAATACTACTGGAAATATCTCGATGTGGAAAAAATCAAATAACCGACCTGACCATTGGTTCGGACTTCCAGTTGATGCCATTTTTTGTCTGCTACATTCAGGTGACTTGGAAACTGCAGCACCACAAAACCTGAGCCATGGCTCATCTTCAGCACTGGAATACCCCCAGAGAGTTCTAGTTCAACACATGAAATAAATTAAATTCAGCTATGAGAATCTATCCATTTTGGATATTTTAGCAGTTAGTGAATGTACTGATTTAAAGGCTATTGCTAGTCACATAAAGTGGGGTTCACTATAGAAATAACTACAAGTAACTAGAATTATATTCTATCACTTCTATGATGCAGAAATATTCAATACAGTATTTATTTCTATACTCTAGATTGTGTCATTTCTTTGTCAAAACACTGAAACTAATTCCTGATAAGCAATCTACAGTTATATAATGCTCTAAAACAATTAATACATGCAGGTTTTACTCCCTCCCATCTTCTACCCAAATTTACAAGTAACTGCAAAACAAAGCAAAAAAGAGGTTAATGATTAACAATATCCAACAACACTACCTTTCCATTCATTAGGAAAATATGAAACATAAACCACACTGTGTGCATTTTGTATATTAAGTCTTAAAAAATAAGCAGTCATAACCTTTTAAATATGTGTCAACATAAAGCAACAAGTTCTACTTGTGTATAGTTTTTCCTGCAGTGGCACACTGGGGCTGGATTCATCCATCAAATCATTGCCTGTTTAAAAAAGAAAGTGCAAAAATGCCCCGAGACTGAAAGCACTTTAAGTGGATTTGTTTTCACACCAGACTAAGTAAGAATGACATGCAACTAAGACTGTATTAATCATGTAATACCTATCTTCAAAGTACCTAAATTCCTTTATAGCACTACAGTTTTCCTAGGGGGATTATTTTTTTTAATATATCAAACTGTCTATTTTGGTTTCCCCTTGATTCCTACAACCTGGACCTAAAGCCACAGGTTTAGGCTACAAAAATAAACATGAAAGAAGAAAGACCTATTAGGAAATGTTTCAAAATATTTTCAGACCAGAAAATAAATAATCTCAATAGATGGAAAGACAAGAATTCATACTCTGACTACTACACTGTTCACAGGCAACCCATTCCCAAAAGACATTTAATCTTTTTCACACACTTTTGCAGAAGTACCTATTGCAATGAAGTTTGCTGTACTCCCAGGTTCTGGATTGGCTAAAGGACCACTATACAGTAAAAGTCCATCTGGAACCACAGTAATAAACTCTAGAGAGAGTGAGCTTTCAAAACAAGGCCTGATGGGACGAAACCATGCATAACCATTTCCATGGAAACTGTGCTTAGTCTGCTGGCAGTCTGGTCCATGAAACGAAGCAGGACAAAGACATCTGAAAGAGCACAAGCAGAAAAAACAGTCAAAATTCCCCAATTTTCAACTTCTGTTTGGTTTTATTTGCAACAAATGTAGCACTTAAATCACAGTAAAAAAACTGCAGTGAAATAATACAGATTTCAGCAGTCTCAGGGGTGCTTGGCATTTATTATAACAAAGGCTATTTATCCTACATACTATCTCGGGGGCGGGGGGGATGGAGTATTTTTGAGGCCCTGTTTTTGAAAACAACGAATCCTTTCACTAAATAAGTAACATAGAGGACTAAACATCAATTAGTCAATCATTTATTACAGAGAAAACTCATGGAGGTTAATTCCTAGCTAGAATAAACCAGTTTAATTTCACTAAAAGAATACTGCTGTGTGCCAGCTGATGCTATAACAAAGCAAGTTTCCTATCTAATGTTTTCTAAACTCCTTATTACCCACTTTTTAAACTACATTTCACTCCTCCTATATCCTGCTGCTGCCACTGATATTCAACTTTATTATTACTCTTCTGGAAGTGAAAAAGAAAAAAAAGCAGAGCACACTTCCCATTCCTTCATATTGAATTAGGTGCTCTGAAAAAATGACACCTTAATTATATCACTGTTTTTTCCCCAGGTTTTTATTTCTTACTCACACACTACTTCCACCACTTTCAGGACTACAGCACCATTACTAGGTCATTAGTAAAGACCTTGTTGTCATCACGGTTACACTCCAGTGCACTTGTGGGTCAGAAGAACATTTATAATTTTTTTGGACCTGTATCTTGTAATCACTTGACACATTAAAAATAGAAAAAAAAAAGTAAGAGAATCTGCAATACAAGTTTCCTCACCTGTAACCATTCAAAGTGTCAATACACATCCCACCATTGAGGCAAGGGCTTTGAGGGTAGGAGGAACAAGACTGATGCACTCGGTCCCTAGCAGAGCAGGTGCAGACCGCACTGATGGTGGTCGTTACCGAGACGAACGACACGCTTCCAGTATCCATCAGTGTTGGGATGTCACTCACAGTGAGGTAGTTCGTACAACCATTGCCCTCACTACAATTTGTACTCCTACATTCATCTACATCGATCTGTGAAACGTTCAATTGTAAAGCTGACTGGATCTACGAGAAAATAGAGTAACACATCATCAGTCTCTTCCTACTGAATGCTTTTACTTACTCCTTAATTTCTGAAAAATCTAAGCCATCACGGACTTATTGGAATGCTTTAGTTTCTTGAGTATTAATTAGTAACATCCCTGACTATACAGGCAAGCAAAATTATTTCACAAATACAGGAAAATTTTCAAAAACTTTACAGTAGCAGTATTTCCTAAAAACTTCATCACTGACACAACTGACTGTGAACATGTTAAATCTGTCCTGGCCTACACATTGTTTCCAAGGACCAAAGTTCTGAGAGCAGTGATACTCCCAACTTCAGACCTCTTGCACTTCAGCCAGTAGCCTACACATTGGGCTAAGTTATCACTAAGTTGGTTCCTTGGCACAACAGATTTCTTTCTACCTGTTTGGAGATTTTACACAGGTGCTTAGAGAGCTTCAGAATTTGATTTGTATTTGGTAATTCTATTACATTAAAATGACATGTATTTAGTGCCCAAACCTGAATACAAGAGATATTACTCACAAGGGTACACATTGAGGTATACAAATGTAAAACTAACAACATGAGATCAGACTTAGACTCTCTTTAGTTATACATTTAGTATGTATTTTTCAAATGCTAAAATGCATGACAAATATTTTTAAATATGCTTTGAAAAGACCAAAACAAATACTAAAGCACTTCCATTTTTTTAACTTGTGCAATCACCTCAATTTACCACTGCAAGAACTTTGACCTTTATAATCAATTGTCAGTATATCCTCAAATATCATAACATGTATCAAAAAATATGTCCCCAAAGGCATAAAATATACTTCATAATGACATGATACATCCAGTCAATGCAGTTTCGTGTCCACGGCCCACACCTATCATCATTAGTGGAGAATCTATAATGCACATTTAGATACCGATGTAACACTGTTACAGAAAAACGTAGTGTATATAAACAACCTTGGCTCCTTTACAGTATTAGGATGGATTATTTTTCTGCTAAATTAAATAGTTGCTGTAAAGCTATATCCCAAGGAGGTAACACAAATAAATTTATTTAGCAATTCAATGAATAATGCCAGTGCTAATTACTTATTTTCTATATTTATAGTTAAACACATGTACAAAACCTATTGGATAAATTCTCCAGCCTTGATTGGTTTTCTCTAAACTATTGGTGATTACTCACTATTCATTAAATATTGAAAGGTGACATATAATTAATACAAACATATTTTTTCATTAAAATATGTGAAGAAATCCCCTTGTTACCACTTTGATTAATTCACCTGCCATACATTATGGCACAGAACATTTGAAATCTATGCAATTTTCTATATTATTGTTGCAGTAATTCAATAAATATGCAAAAGAAGCAGTCATTACACTTCATGAATACTATCCATCTCTGGTATTTCCTACTCGGTCACTCTAGAGAGTCTCATAATCCACACGACTATTTAAGATACAGTAAGACGTAGGCAGGGGGTTAAGTTATTACTGTTTGGTTCGCAGAATCTGGCAGACCCTACCATATTCACACAACTGGAAAGTGCTGTTTTCTCTTCAGGAAAAGTCCTCCATAAGATGTACCATGTATTAAACTCAAATATGCTTCTATAGCCACAGCTGTCAGGAAGTACTGCCTCGTCCAGGGCAAGTTACAAGCCCAGAAATGGCATCTTGCCTTTGCGCAAGGCAGCAGCTTTACTGCCTATTCAGCAGCATCTACAGGACTTCAGCAAAGCCAAAATCTGGAGAAAATAAAAGTGAGGCCAAGACAGACCATCTTAGAGGGCACGCAGGATCTGGTAAGAAAGTAGGACAGTCAGGGAACATCAGAAAGGGGAAGAAAACATCTTATATTCAAAAACTATTTTCCCTTTATAATAGTAAAAACAGTTGGGAAAGGGTGTCATTTTGTATTTAAAGTTGTTCTCTGGTGAATTAAATACAATCATAAATTGGTTGTCTCTATCTTACTTATCTATTGTAACTGTTGTTCTAACCTGCATACTCCTTTCAGCGGGATTTTTGCTACAGACTGTAATCTCTTTGTACAGTAGAATTTCCATGTGGGTGGCATCAAACCTCTACTATAAGTGTCTAACCACAAGCTGATGATTTGGGTATTTCCATCAACATCTGCAACGCCCAAAAAGGCACTTTTTCGTCACTTGCAAGGCATCCTCTGCACCACCTTGGCTTCTAAGGATTCTTCTGATTTCATATTCAAGAGTCTGATAGATTACACAATGAAGCACTGACTGGAAAAAACACAGGCAAATGTACCATGATGGGAATAGAGGATCATCTTTCTGTAGCTAAAAAGTGGTCATATTTATTGAACCAGAAGTTAGTACAACCATACAATAACTGTATGTATGGGACTAAGGAGAAGGGAGAAAGCTTGTATTAAGCACTTGCTTGACAAGTGAAGCAAAAAAGCCTCACCTGTAGATCTAATGTATTCTCCCACTGAGGTTTGGGATACATACCTTGAAAACTCAGTATTTGGGTGAATTACATAGATGTACGATAACTCTAGAAAATATACCTCATTTTTAAAAGCTGCCATCTCAGCATGCAGTTTCTCGGGTCTGTAATATGCTGAGCCATCACGGACTGCAAATCTTACATCTGTCTGTTTTCCATCATTGTTCATCACACTGAAGACAATGATATCGCTAAGTTTAGCGGGTAACATTCTCGCTAGTAATTCCTTGAACTTCTCATGTCTCGTTTTGCCGTGTTCATCTCTCCTTATGAACTCCTCTGCTGCAACATCTGAGTTTGGGATTCAAAAACAGATAAACATGAAATACTGGGAGACCACAGGTTAATTTTTTAATTTATTTCTCATTTAACGATATGGAAACACAGCAGAAAATGCCCTACACTAATGAGTAAATCAAGCATTCATATAATACCACCTACTTCACATCAGCATTCAGTTATAGAAGCAGCAGTTCTAAACTCTCACCAGCAAATAAAACTAACCTGAGAGACGGATAGTGGCTGAGTTTTGTATGGCTTCATTTTCCAGCTCTTCGACATGGATTTGTACTGTAGATATAACATCAGGACAAACTCCATCAGAAACTCTAACTTTTAAGTTGTATATTCCATGAGGAGTGTTATCCACCATCGTCAAAGAACCAGTCCTCTGATTTAATCTGAAAGACCTAGACATAAACCTTCATTTAGGAAACTTTAATAAATCAAAACGGAGAACTTTATTCATTAACATAACTCAAGTCTTAACTGTTACTATGAAGATTACAGGATCAAAGCTGACGGGAATTAGCAAACAACCTTAGCAAAGCACCAGACACCCCTTAATTCAGAAATTACAATCTGCAGTTTATAAAAATATGTTTCTGCCACTCCCAAATTCCCAGACTTTCCCAATCCTGAAGAAAGCAGTGTCTAGTTTACATAGTCATCATGGGCAGGTCTATGAGGTAAGTATTGGAAAGTGACAAATTCACACCAAGTTTTTCCAGATTCTCATTTATCCATCTGGACAGGATAAGGTCTGTATGAAATCTCTGATATCATCTTTATTTGCCACTTTAAAGGGACAGTAATCAGTAATTATGGAAATATTCCATGACCACTATCATGAAACAGTAAAATGGGCCCAGGGTTGCTAGTAGACAAAAACTCAATCTTTAATTTTGGGCTACATAAAGCTTTTAAACTCCTATTCACAGCAGAGACAAAAATTCACATTCATTTTCACATCCAACTCCTGTATTTTGAACAGCATACAACTATGCTATATGCTATATATGAAAAAATAATGTATAAGTAGGGATTAAGGATCCTATTCAATATTTCAATCAACACAAAACAACTTCACTAATCTAAGAGTGATGCAATTGTAAATTTAGCCATCAACAGAGATCACCAAATTCTCTTCAACTTTTGATGAAATGGTTCTATTCTGCACTTTTAAATTTGGGATTTTTATTCCATCAACTCTAACACTTGAGGGCAAGTATTAAAAACTCTGCCCATTTTTAAATTGGATCTTACAGAATGAACTTTTTAAAATAAATCAATGATGACATCTGACTAAAAATCAACATCATGGTGTGATCCTGCATTCTCTTGGAAAAATATTTAATATATTAATTTCCTAAAACTTAATTACCCAAGAGGAAAAAAAGAGCATTCAGAAGGTATGTTCCTTAATACACTCAATAACTCTGACTTTATGCACGTCTTCAACACAGAGAAATACATGGTGAGTAAAATAATTACAGAAGCATAAATATTACTCATTTTGACACAAATACAATCCTCACTTGAGCAGTTCTCCTTCAGAGAGAAATGTTTTATTGTCCCAGTCATCTTGATCTGGTGCAAACACTTCCCCAAGCACTGTTGTTGACCATTTTCCTGTTGAGATAAATTATAATAAATCTCCATTTAATTTTTGCTTTTCAGCTCAATTTATATGCTGATGCATTCATTTCTGTGTTTATTATTTTCAGATTCCTGTTCAATTTAGTGATGGTTATGATCCATGATTATTAAAATAATGCATAGCCTGTCACATGATTTCTGTCAGTTCTGGAAAGGTGAATACTGTATGGATGTCACAGGAAAGGAGAAAAGCTGAAACCAACACAATACAACAACAGAACAATACATAAATACAACTCTGTATAAAATTCTCAGACCAAAACAAAAATAATACAAAAAAAAATCACCACATCAGGAGTTACTCCCCAAATGTTACATTGCTACTCTACTATTTCAAATGGCACACCAGTGGAATCCAGTAAAAGAGGGAGAGCATCTTGTGGGGTGCAGCTGGGAGAGAACGACACAGCTGAGAAAAGGCAATGAGCAAGAAGTCACCTAGCTGTGACAGTTCTTGGCCCTTTTTTCAGAAATAACAGATTTGGGGAAAAGTGTAGCAAACCAGGCTCCTAGGACTAGTTTCAGGTCAAGCTTTAAAGGTAATTTCAGGAAAAAACACAGTAATAGAAATTTAAAACAAAAAATTAGAAAATATTATTAAACTGTTCATCGTCTGCTAAACCATTCTGATGAAAAAATGTATTCACTTAAAGGATGCATTTGCTCTGTTCTCTCCTGCAACGTTAAACCTTGCAGTACTGTGGCTGTTATCACAGAGCAGCTCTCCTGCCAGTATTTTCTCCTGCTAGTATTTCTTGAACTAGGTACTGTGCACCACTTAAGACTACATCCAGAACAGCAATTTATTTTTTTTAGGACAAAGACTACATGTTCTAGGAAGCAGTCACTTACTGCACCCCAAAGATTATTCTTTTTCTAAAAAAAGCACTGACCCAGCTTTCTGTTGGATCTTTTCTTGCCAGCAGAAAACCTCCCTCCTCAAGATTTCCATCCTGCTCAGCCACACAGTGGCTGTCACAGTGGAGGTGGGACTGGTCTACAATTTCTGGGTAGGGCTCATCTATGAACCTCTGCTTCTCTAATTTGCTTCAGTTCTGCCATTCTCATCTTCAGATCTCTCAGCGTCAGATACTTTCCAATTTTTGTGCACACACATAAAAAAATTTTCCTCTGTGTAGGTGAAAACTAGTAAATGGAAAATAGATGTTATTGGTTTATAAAAATAACGCTTTATCTGAAAGTGCAATATATACTTGTTTGCAGCTAACAGGTTTTTTGGTAGATGATCTTTTACACACTAGGGTCTGAGCTCTGCAAATATACATTACTTACTAGTTTACAGAACTGGAGTTTCAGTTTCAAAATATGTAAACTATTTTTAAAAAATTAAAAACTGCAAGGCAGAAATTATGTGTAAAACTCTCCTATATTTATGAATGTGATATTATATCCAAATAGCACTTACCTTTGTAACTGTACACATAGACTTCCTTATGGCCAGACTCATGGCAGTTGTCATTTTCATCACCGATTGTTATAGTCAGGGTGTTTGTAGAGCTCATAGCTGGAATCCCACTATCTGTTATCACTATTGGCAGATGAAACACCTTCTGCTTTTCTCTGTCAAAGGACCTCAGAGCAGTTACAGTTGCTGTGTTATCTCTGTTATCAGTAAGAGAAAAATCCAAAGAATTCTGATAATCTGGTGGCAATGAAAATGTAAAGGGTGGCCCATTCTCCTCACTATCTGGATCAAATGCATGAAGCAGTTTTGATGTATGGTTCATATACACTATTTCAGGTCTCAATATATTTTCCCAAACTACAGGCATGTATGGTGCCTCAAACCTTGGTCCATTGTCATTAACATCAAGCAAGTTAATCAAAACTGTAGCGCTTCCAGTGAGGGCGGGTGTCCCTTGATCTGAAGCCTGTACAATTAAACTGTATTTTTTAATGACTTCCCGATCTAGTGGATTTGCCACAATCACATGACCATATTGGTCTACTGTAAACTGTCTCATAGGATCCGAATCTGTCTTTATGGAATACATAATGTTCCCATTCAAACCGGAATCCTTGTCTGTAGCTCTCATCGTGATTACTGTAGTACCTACAGGCATGTTTTCAAATAGAGGGCTCGCCTGAATAAACTGAGAAAGGAAAACTGGGCTGTGGTCATTAGAGTCTTCAACTTCAATCAGGCACACTGCAATACTAGAAAAATCAAGATCTTCCACTGTTACAGTAAGATTAAACTGCCTTTCACGTGCATTCTCAAAATCCAGGTTTTTTTTCAGTCGAATAGTGGCACATTGCCATTCTTTGTCATTCTCAATAAAAAACTTCTGATCTGGGTCTCCCCCGACGATACTGAATATTAAGTCAGCATTTTCAGCAACATCTGCATCTGTAGCACACACTTGCAGAACTTCGGAGTCGATGGCGCTGTTTTCAGGAATTGTTGCCTGCCACATCGTTTTCGTGAATTTAGGTACATGATCATTGACGTCTGCAATCCAAATAGTGGCAGTGCCAGTTCCTGTTAGGCCACCCCCATCTCTTGCTTCAACAGTCAGAAAATAATTGTCAGTCCTTTCTCTGTCTAGCATTCCCCCCGCTACATGGATTGTACCAGTATTGGGATTGATATTAAACATGTCAGTACCAAACTCATTTTTTACATTCTCTGTTATCCTGTAAGTCAGAACAGCATTAAGACCTACATTTGGATCATCACGATCAACTGCACCCATTTCCATGACTATCGTGTCTGCAGGAGAATTTTCAAAGACATTCCCGTTGCAATCATCAGGCATGCATGTGAACGTGGGTGCATTGTCATTTATATCCCACACATTAATAATTACATCAGCAAATCCTGTAAGTCCTTCTCCACCTTCATCAGTAGCCAGTACAACAAATCTCCACAGTGCTCTCTCTTCCCGATCCAGCATCTTGTGTGAGTAAATGCTGCCTGTTTTCTCATCTATTGTGAAAATATCAGCTGCGCCATAACCATGCAATGAGTATCTCATATCTCCTTCATCCACACTACTATCGGGATCATTTGCCATAACCTACAAAAGTTTTGAAAACAAAGACATGGAAATTATACAATATGCAACGGTTACATTATATGCTATACGCTGCTACTATTTAAAGGAGTCCAGCCAAAAGTATATGACATGCTATTAATATGGGTACGCCAGATGAATGGCAAATGAGAGGTGGCTGAGGGACAATTCAGAGTAGGTAAATATGCTTTGCATTACAATAACAATGTAGATATTCTAATACTAAAATAGTTTTTTTTTCACAGTTGTAGAGGTAATTTAACTATGCTATTCTGATAGCTACTTTAAAATGTTAATGATTTGCTTTTTAGGATCCCAAATCATTCATTCTGTTTATCCTACTTATTAGCTTTGTAATTATTTTTCCATAAAAGTTCATTTCTCTTCTTCCACTGACAAAAAAACCTCAGTAAAACTAAATTTAATTAATATATCTGTGCTGGATTATTATTAACAAAATTGTACCAGAGTACTCTGTGCTATTTCACTGTAATATTACAATCTCTGGAACTGCATACACTACCTGAAGTACAAAGACTGGTAACCCATCCAGTTCCTCAATTATGCTTCCATAGTACTCATTGATAGAAAAAATTGGAGTCTCATCATTTTTATTCATGACATTGATGACGACAACTGCATAATCTTCCCATTTCCCATCAGAGGCCAACAAGTGAATCTCATACATTTTTGCTTCTTCATAATCCAGTGGTTGGGCAATAAAAATGGCTCCTGTTTCTGGTTCTACATCAAGTACTCCTCCTGTGTTTCCAGCTGTGATCTGATACCGTAATTTAGCATTTGTTCCTGTCAATTACCAACAGTGTCAGAAAACACACATATCTTGAAGTAGATTAAAACATGGGATGTTACAATCAAGTACAAATCATATGCTGATTTTTGGTATTTTAGTTTTGTGGTATTTTAAAACATGCAGCTATGTCACATTACTTACCAGCATTTTCAATTCTGGTACATTCAATTGTAACTTGTGTCTAATTATAAAATGTGTCTTTGCAATGAGGCATTAATTCTGCTTTTACTTAACAAATTCATTGAAGGATCAATATGACTGGCCAAGGCTATGGGACCAAAAAAACAAACTCCTATTTGCTAACACCCAGCACGTAAGAATGAGTTATCATCAAATACTTCACACCATAGAACAATTCTGCACTCATATTTATACATAGACTTTACCAACAAACAGGATAATTATGTATCAAGCCAGAGCAGAAGTCTTAACTGAACTTCTCAAAGTTTCAGATGCAGTACTAATTTGCTGATGAGTTTAGATCAAGTAAAGAATTTTAACTTTTCTGCAAGTACTACCTTTCCATTACCATTCTTCTTCCCTTCTTTCATAGCTACATCTTCAATCATTTATAAAGAGGACAGAAATGAAGTGCCATATACCCATCACATCAAGCCCTCTGATCCAACACTGTAGAGCAGATTCACAGGCAGCCTAAGTAATAAATGAAAAGTTCCTTGACTAGGTAAATACTTCTTCAGTACAACTCAGCCTTATTTGCCTCAACCTCCTTGACTGAGTGAGGAATCAAATGCAGCCAGGATGTCCATGCACTTCAGTCAGACAGAACTGGGACTTGTGCAACAAAAAAAAGTATGCTTTCACCACACAGCAAAGTCAAATCAGTAGTTCACCACAGCCAAAAGAGGGAGGTCTGTACCATTCCCCCTCTCATTTATGAGCACTGGTTATGCACTTATTTTTACATGACTTTTGGCTGAATTCCTGACTGATTTGTAGAAAAAGTAATATAACTAAGACTCATCATATGCATTGAGGATGTCTAGCTTCAAATCTGAGAATGTGTACCAAAAAAATAAAGAACAATACAACTATATTGTCCATAAAGAAAGCAAATGAATCTCACTGAAATCAAGTCTGATTCATCCTAGTTAATCGAGACATTTTTATTGGTGCCCATGTGTAAGAAAATTATATGATCTATAATAAATTTGTATTTGCTGACACAGAAATTATTCCCCATCATCTCACATTAACGTATCACCTACCGAAATAAGAGGCACTTGACTTATGCCTCTCAGCTCCATTATGAAGTAATGCTCATGCCTGATCAGTTCACACTTAAAGAAGTTTTAAAATCTACAGACAAAAAGACATTTTCCTTTCTAACACCACTAAATATGTCTTGGTGTGCTGAAATTAACTCATTAATATTTTAGACACAGCTATGGGGAATTTCAATACTTTACCTTCATCTTCATCATTAGCACTGACTGTAATGATAGTCGAGCCCACATCCTGGTCTTCATCCACATTTACTTCATAGACACTTTGAGTGAAGACAGGCTTGTTATCATTCACATCACTGATAAAAATGCGCACGTAGGCTGTGTCTAGAGAGCCAAGAAACAAGAGATTAAAATACTCAGTTGTGCCACTTCTGTCAGCTACAATTCCTTAAACTGTCTAGCTACACATTAAATGAAGACAAATATGCAGACAATACAGAAACAAACCCTTAGGGTTGTGGACAATATATATACCAACATTACTCAAAAGCACTTGGATATCAAATGAATGTCACATCCAATTTGTTTAAACAGATAATATGTGAATAATTGATGCCTAATATGGCAATTGCACAGTTTTCAGTCATAACTTTTTGTCCTGAAGCCACAAAAGCTAAATTTTAAGTCTTTATTTAACCACAGCCGTCAACAGAGAAAGGAATTTTCTATGTTGAACTTTCCTACTTCATACTTTATAATTACTTTTGACTGAATACAGTGCCCATATGGAGTGCTTTGATAAACACCTCCACTACCCAAAGATCTGCATCCTATGGATAACAGGTGCATCTTTGCTAGCTAGGAAATATCCTCTAAACTCTTATCTATGAAGCCCTAGTTTTGATTTCAGAACAAAAAAACTTGCCTGATCATCATACAAAATATCTCTTCCAACTCTGACGCAATTGTTGCACAGAGAAACAGTTAAAAAAACCCCAAAACTCCAAAACCAAAACAAGACACACTTTCACAAGTACACTTGGAAAAAAAACCAAACATTTAATCTTGCATTTCAAAGCTTCTGTTTTCAGAGACCAATTCAGGCAAAATTATGCTTGTTACAGACATCTGTTTCTTACCAGAGTTTGGCTTCCCATGTTTTCCAGGTCGAGCTGATTCAGAGCCATCCTCTGACTTGACTTCTAGAAGGTAGGACCCCTTCTTCTCTCTGTCAAACACTGAGGCAGTGTATATTGAGCCTGTCTGTGAGTCTAAGCGAAAATATGTGTAGTCTCTGCCACTGTCATGTAACAGGGAGTAAGTGATCTGAAGGATTAAAAAGAGGTTGTTAATCTATACTTTTCTTTTGTTGGATAATTCATAACTAAATAAGTACTTAAAGAGAGGAAGAACAGTCTCACGTTTGAGAACTTGATCAGGGCCAAGAAAGCTGGGTAAAACTGCCAGCTTGAGCAATCTAGTTTAAAGTCAATTAACATCCCTTCATGTTGTCTGCCAATCCGTAAATGGAAACAAGTTTGTCTTGTCTAATCAGTTCTTGAGTTCATGTTCACACAGTGCTTGTACAACAGCTCTCAAACTCAGCTAAAGATCTCAGGTACTAATAGAATAGTCACAACTGAGCTGAATTTGAACTTGCTCCTTATCATGGGTCATGTTCTAGTCTCTATTATATATATATATATATATATATATATGTTTTTCTGCACTTGACTTCAGCTTGCACTCTTGTTCTAAGCATATACCTACTTTCAATTTTGAAAATCAATCTACAGTAACAAATACATGCAGTATTGGTCTTGACATATTTCGTAAGGATTCCGTTTTCAGTACCCCCAGTGATTTATAGCTCACAGAAGCTTTTAACACATTTTTTTCTTCCATTAATTTATCCAAACACATTTTAGGTCTATGTAGACCTATCCAAACATGTAATTAACTACTTTATTTCATCTAATCTTTTTCTATCAGGCATCCCTTCTCTAGGTTGAAGACTTCTAGTCTATTTAGCCATCGTTCATACAGAAGTTATTCCATACCTTTCATCACAGAAGATGTAGGTCCCCACTTGCTTACCTCACCATTCTGACCAAGGTCAAGGTCAGTGGCAGACACCTGAACGACAAATGTCCCAACACCAGCTCCCTCCATTACCGAGGCTTCATAAATAGATGAAGTGAAGAACGGGACATTGTCATTGACGTCTGAAAAATCAAAAGAGTGCAAAAAAATAAAAGCTAAAACTTTACAGAAAATAAAAGCACTATGATTACACTATAACATCACTGAACAGCTTACACACCTGTTACATTAATATACACCATGGTGAAGGCTGCCAGAGGAACTGCAGCAACATTCTGTGCTCGAACCCTCAGCAGAAAGCTTTTCGTTGTCTCAAAATCTAGTGGCTCAGCTACCAGGATTGAAGCAGAACCATTGTGTCTGTTTGGAGTCAGGTAGAAACGAACCGGCATGTTGGACTCCGGAACAAGTCCCTCTTCTAGGTTATAAGTCACACGAGGATCACCAAGGGGAGAAGTTGCCTTGATTGTCTGCACAATTCAAAAAGTTTGCATAATCAATTACTTTTGTTAGGTACAGCAACATGTCCAAAAGCTTTTGTGTATTTACTCTCCCAGATCTTCAGCTCTCAACTGAAAACACTAGGACAGATATTTCCTGATATATCTCCAGATCATAAACAACTGCAGCCAAAGGTTACCATTCATTAAATATTTGGTTACTTGCACTTTTATCCTAACAATATGTATATTGGAGTTACTTCATAAATCAACTCCAATTACTCATTCCAAGCAATCAAACTGAACAACAATAACCACCTCAGGAAACACAGCAGCATTCAAAAATTGCAATACACAAAATTATAAAAGCTCACTATACTTAAGCAAATAAGCAATGTTCAGTTACACTATAGCCTTAGAGCTATAGACAAACAAGTCTGTCCTGACCTTACCAAAATTGATGCATCTCGCGTAATATTCTCTGGAACAATAACTTCATAGCTGTCTCTTTCCCACTGAGGAGGCTGGTTTTTTGCACTGGTAATAGTTACTGCAAGTTCAACTTTACTGCTCCTATTACCTCCATCTGTAGCAATAATCTCTCGAATGATAGATGACCTCTGAACAGTAAAAAAGGTTTTGTTACAGAGGTTTTTTATCAGGACTGTGATGGCTTTTTTTTTTCAAAATAAATTAATACATAAAATTAAAGACACTTTAAAAAACCTGCACAGAAGGAAAACATCCACAACTGCAGAATACCAAGCTCAGAATGTGAAGCAGATGCAGGGTTGCTTAAATTCTGCAATTTGCTTTATGTAAGATTGATGGGAAACGTTGCTATTTCTCTCAATAAAATTAGCAAATTTTACACAAAGTTTAAAACAAAACAAAATAACACAAAAACAACTTTGTGGAACCCCTGAGTTCTTAAATCTACCTAGCAACAGTTTTTGTTATTAGGTCTGTAGGGTTCTTAAATTCAGTAAAGAAAATATATTAAAAGGATACACCTTCATCAAAGCTTTGTTTGCCAGTTACTTAGAAGTTAAATTTCAATATTAAAAGTATCTATTAGGTATTTAAAGACTGACATCAACAAGAATATTTTTGCTTCAACACAAATAACTTTACAACTCTGAAAATATCGAACTGCTTACGTAGGTAACTAGAAATGTCTGAAACTGGTAAATTCTAGATAACTACATGCAACAATTTTGTTCATTATGCCTTCACCTTCCTGAGGGATAGTTATGCTTAGTCCACCATGACTAACGTGTATCAAGCCAGGAATCTGTACCAGAAGCTAAATTTCACACTCTTTCACATTCAGGTTTGTGTCTTAACTCATTGCCTGTTAACACAGTGAAGTCCTACACTTGAGTTCTTGTCCCCCTGCTTACAGTCTCAGCCCTCCAGTCCTTGGTATTAGCATGCCAAAGCTAATGAAATGGGAAGAACAAGCTCTTAAAGGCAGTGCTGTCAGCTGCTACTTTCCAGCTCAAAGCAGGGCTTGCTTATATGCTATTCACAGTCAATGAACTCATCAGCTAAAAGCCTTAGACTTGTTTAATTTCAACACAACATAGCGATCCTTTAATGGAAAGGGGTAACATGGAGGTAAGGACAAACTCGTGACTTTAGTCCCTCTTATGATATGTTGAGATAGCCAGCTTAAAAAGGAAAGCAAGCATCATACCTGAGATATGGGTTGGTTCACAAACACCCAGCCTGTAGTAGGATTAATTTGTAAATAATTTGGTTCTTCGTTTGCTATCGAATATGTAATGGCAGCATTTGAGCTGTAGTCATCATCATGGGCTGCAACACGAAGAAAGCTGGTTCCAACTTTCGTGTCCTCTCTTAGGAAATCTAATGTAAGGAAAAGATAATTCAAACTGATCATTAATTCACTAAATTATTCTCTAAAAATTCACTAAATTACGTTAGTATCTTACTATGAAATGAAGAAACACTAAAGTAATAAAGTATGGAAGCTATAACTTTATCTTCCTTGGAACAATGGCCATAAAAATCAAACTGAATGTTTTGAAGAGCTGCTATCAACTCCAGAGCTATGGATCACATTTGAACATCATATTATCACATTCATATCCTGGAATTCCTATTCTCATAAGACACTACTCTTTTTGTCTTTCATTTTTACTAAGGGACTAACTGCTCTGTATGAAACATACATAAATGCAATTTTAATTTATTGCATAAAACCAGAAAAAGAGGACTGCATTGTCAGAAATTATTTTCTAAGATTTGCATAGTATAACTAACTGAGAAATATCAGTATTCATTTTTTAATGACTATTGTACATGCCTCTGGGTATTTTACTGTACATGCCTTCCTGTTATCCATAAACAGCAAGGGGTTTTGGAAGAACCAAGAAAGAAAGGTAAAACAACAAACAACAAAGAATGATGAAATTAAAACAGCAAAAGTATATAATCAAAACTTATGACAAAAATCTATTAATCAGGAAAAAAAAATAGTGTAAGTGGTCAGCGCTGCACACTCACATGCTTATTACAACTTTAATATTTCTTTGTAGTACCATAGACACCTGGAGTACTTAGGTACGAAAGATACTGACATGGCTATTGCTTCAAGGAATTTCCCTAGCAACACTCAGGAAGGCCTAGGAGCCAAGACTGTACTTGTTACATTGCACATTACACAGAATAACAATTCTGCAATTAAGGTAAGCATCTCTGGCTGCCATGACCTAGTTGGTCACAAAACCTACTGCCAGGAAAGACAAAACACCAAAATCTTAGACATCAGGTAAGCTCACACTCAGGGCACCGAAACTCTATCCAATGACTCTCAATTACATTCATAGCGGGTGTTTTCAAATCTAGGATCATTGTCATTTTGGTCCAGGATGATAATATTTATCTGACATAGTCCAATGAGTGATTCCGCTGCCTGATCTGTTGCTGTCACAGTGATAGGATATTCCCTCTGGTTTTCTCGATCAAATACCTGAATAGTTGTCAGAACTCCTGAAAACAAATTAAACACCAGAGAGTTAAAATACTATACATTTGACAATACTCTACATTTCGATCTTTATTTGTCTGCCAATACAATGCAATAGGTTAAATACACCTACAATGTGAACTTCAGATTCAAGGATTCAATCATAAGATTTGACAGTTCCAGCAGCTTAAATTGTACTGCTCAGGCAGACACAAATGTCATACACACTTAATTCTACACACAATTGGACTTATATTTAGAAAACTGAGATAAGTACCAAACTTTCTTTAAGAGAATTAGTTTATTTTTTTTAATTATTTTGAAAAGCAGTAAGTACAGGGAAAAGGCATGCTTCATGTCTTCTATCCTCCAAAAGTTCAGCTTGAATTTAATTTTGGCCTTCCAAGACTTACATTCTTTGCCGTTTGCCACACTACTGTCATTTGGATAAATCCTTTATGTGACATTAGCAATGTTGCAAGATAGTGTGCACTTAAAATATGGTGTTTTTTAAAAATCTAGTTACAAAAGCACAGGTTATTTCATGTTGTAGAACTTCCACATTTCAGGGAAAACATTCGTTCTAGTTCAGTATTGGACATGTATGAAATTAAAGGGAGAATATTTGTCCATGCAGTTAATACAGTTTGTATTTCATCTGCTATTAAAAAAAAGCAATGAAATTCTGAATTTATTTAAGCTTTTTTTCCATCAGTGTAACAAAGAGGTTTCTATATGCCAGTATCGGTTCTGATATTTGCTTTACCTGTGTCAGGATGAATATTAAATGCTGGTAGGACACCACCTCTGTGCATCAAGCCATATTTCACTATACCATTGGCTCCTTCATCAGCATCAGTGGCTTCAACCTGCAGTACAACTGTCCCTGAAGGCTGGTTTTCCAATACAGAAGCATGCTCCCGATAATATTGACACTAAGAGAAGGGAGGAAAAAAAACAAAAATCAAGGACTTACCATGCCATTTGACTTAAAGATATACTAGAAAAAAAAAAAACAAACAAACCATTTTGCTACACTTCCAATCACATGCACTGATTTCAATGTTTTATCTGTACCATGATTAATTTACAGACTTCACTTGCTATTTTGCAGTTACACAAAAAAACAACATGAGACCACTGCGTAACTCCAACTAATGGAAATATTCAGAGAAAAAGTTACAGTTGCATATACTTCCAAATATTCTTCTATTTAGCAAAAGTCTTATAAAAAAAGAGGGCATACACTTGCCCAAACCACATAATTACTTTGGTCACAAAGGGATTTCTATACAAAGTCACTTTGTCAAGGACAGATCACTGAGAATTTCCAAGGCTGACAGGAACAGTCACTGACTTTTCCAAATATGCAACATTGTCCATCAACATTTTAGCCATCAGCATCAAACTTTAATTTTTTAGACAATAGATATTTAATATGAATTAACATTCTGAAAACATATTCAAGTATCTATTTTTTACACTACTTTACAAAATAAGCTAAAGCACTTTCATTCTTTCTTTCAACAGTTCCAGACATACAATCACCAAAAGAAGCCTATGTAATTTAGAGAGGTATTTTGGAACAAGTCCACTGCATAGATTGCTACACCTATTGATCATCCTCAGAAATGTCACACTGAACCTCCAAAAGTTGTTCACCCAACCTTATCTTCTAAAATGCCAGAGATGAGACGTGGTTCAGAAAAGAGACAGTGCTCACAGGAGCTGCTCTGTTACAAGAGGAGAAGAAACCCTGCAAGTCTTAGAAGAGGGATGGAAAAGATGTAGAGAAGACAGCAGCATCAGGACTCGGTCATGAATGCGGACCACTTCTTCAATAGCTCATCTGCTGCATCACTTGCAGCGACAACAGTCTTAGACATTTACCACACAGTCTCATACAAACAGCCTCACATCTTTACCTTCTGAAAGACAGGTTTGTTGTTGTTGACGTCATCAATTTTCACAATAACCTGGGCAGTACTTGTAAGAGAATGGGGCCCTCCAGAGGTGTTATCATCAGTAGCTGTGACATTAAGTACATATTCTGTCCCCTGCAGCTTAGGAAACGGACTTGACCGAAGTCTAACTAGCCCTGTAAAAACAACGATAGATTGTGAGGTTTTATTTTTTAACTACATTAACCAATTACTGTTATCCTTCTCACTAGTACATATAATAACCAATTCTGGTTTACCTACTCACTAATAAACCACAAGGCTGCTAAAGTTTAATTTAACTACAGTATTTTTACTACAGTCTGATATTAAAACAAAATTAAGATAGCACAGGTTTGTCTGTTTGCAGGTATGTATACAAAGCTAAATGAGACGACAGCTACAACCCATGTGTCCTCATGTCTGCTGCTGCAGATGCCCATGCTAGCTCAAATGCAACCAGTACAAGTTTACCTTCCTGCAGCACAATCATAGCAGCATTTAGCTATACAGGCATATCCTGAGAAACCTGCATTTCGCTACTCTCCCAAGTCACCCCAATGATATGCCCTGCTGGATGGGACATAAAGGCACTGTCAGGGAAAGATGCATGAAAGATTTGCTACAAAAGCAAAAGAGACTACAGCTGTCTGAGACCATGCAGTAAGAAGCTGTCATTCTTTTCCTCCACCATCCATCAATCTCCTCTATTATTCATCAGGCATAATAGCAATTGTCATTACAAGAGTATTGTCACAGCATAAATGTCACTCAATTTGCTTGCACATGTATTGTTTTAGCTGCAGAACTTATTTTTGACATATTTTCATTTTACCTTGGCATTTTGTGATGGCGGTACAGACTATTGCCTTGACATAATTTCTGAAAACAAACTGCTGTAAGCCGTTGTATTAGCACTGTATAAAACTCTATAGGTTTATTAAGCAACAAAAGCCCAAAAGTGTTTAAAAAAAATGTTCAAGTTTCTAAAATTAAGTTTCAATGACTAAAAAATTTAATTGGTAAAAACGTATAAAAGTATATATACATTATTATCTATATTACAACTACAGAGCTAACCCTATGACATATTACCAAACGTTAAGATTCTTTGAGCACTTACAATAAAGACTGTCAGAAGCGTCAGTTATACTTCCCCTGTGGCAATTAGACACTTCTAAAACCATCGTTCCTCTTCAGATGCCAAAGTGTCTTTAGAAATTTAACTCTTGGAACCCACACCACCATATTTTAGTCAGAAAGGATAAAAGAAGCTCTCACACTTCAACACTTGCAAGCTACCTGCAGACTGTGTTTCTGGGAACATTTCAGAATCTAACATTAATATCAGAAAAACATGATTTGCATGGAAATTAAGGAGAAGAGAAGGAATAATAAAAAGTGGTTTACTCCTTCCTATACATATAATACTTGTGCTTTGAAAAATTAAATTCAGATTTTGATTGTAGTTTAAAACAGGTTAAATACAAAGTAGTTTAACTGAAGTTAAGTTACTTTAATTCTTCAACAGGATTTAAATTTGGTTGCCCATTTCTGTCTCAAAACATCCTCATTTGTTTTTTTCAAGCAATAAACAGCAATTAGATCCTATTAATTCAAAAGGACATGACAGCCTACTCAGACGATGTGTGTTTGTGCTTTTTTAATTATTTTTCTTTAAATGAGGACAAAAATGTTGTGTGATTTTTTCCTCTGGAGTGTTAAAAATATGCAATTTAAAAATATGTAAAAACTGGCATTTCAGAACAAAACTTAAAATTTCTCCACATATGTTCTTTTCTCTCATGAATGCACTATTGGCTAAACATTACTCATATGAATGATTCTGTCCTTAAATGAAAAATATACTTATTTAGCTTATATTTTATATACTTTTGTCTTCATTGAAATAAAACAGTGGTAATCTTATTCTGCCTACAAGTGCCTCATTTTGTGTCAGTACAACATAAGCACACTTGGTTAAGGAATGTTTGCTCACACATGCATAATCAGGACATAGACATAAGCATGGGAAAAAAAGGCCTCATCTAAAATCCCTAACGCCCACTTTAAAACAATTAAAACTGAGTTACTGAAAAAGCTGCACAAAGAAAACTACTATGGTCAGAACTGTCCTCCTACTGCTTTTTCTCCTCACATGGCTAACATGGATTGCTAACAGTGTCTTTGGGTAATCACAGCAGGTGGATATCAAGATTTGAGTGTACTCACAGGCCTTGCAAACTCTTCCTCCTGCTCCCTGGGTTTGGCTGCCCATGTTCAAGGTCAGTTCTGGCACCACAGAGACAGCTCACTCTGGATCGGACAGGGAGTTGTCACAAGTCCTGTCTGTGGCCTTTGCCCCACGTCTTGGGAGCCACACTGAAGCTCAGGTCCTTTCCTGAGCTCCCCAGGGTGTACAGCACTCGGTGTGCTGTATCTTGCTCAGCCTGACACTGTCTCACTGTCTTGGCTTTCCCGCTTGACCTGAGACCTGCCTCGTCACTGCAAATCTGTCTGGTGACCCCTGGACTGCTGGATGAACCAGGCTTATATCACGGGACCTCCGTGCTCAAGATGGTGGTCTGTGGCTGTGACGTCCCTGTCCCTGACTGCCTTGCTGTGACCCTTGACTCTTATTTCACCTTACCCTGCAGATGTTGCCCTTTCTTGCTGTAACTTTGAAACTGGTTTCCTAGACTAAATGTTATTCAACTCCTTGTTTGACATTTTGGAACGTCACGCTTACTGTTATCAATAATAACATTCTCTATTAAGTTACCTGTTGTTTATAATCATTCTCTTTCTTAAGTTACTGACAGAAAGAAACAATGAACAAGTAAGATAGGTCAATTATATAAAGATTTTAGGAAAACTATATGATTTTTTGATTTTTTTTTTAGAATTGTAAAAGAGTCTAGAACAATTTCATCTTTCTCCTGCACATTTTTAATTAGGCTAGTATTAGCTTCAAAAATAGCATATGTTATTCACTTTTATAACTGCTACGTAACAGAGACCAAATTCAAGCTGCATCACATCAGGATCAACACTAGAACTGCAGCAGCAGCAAAGAACTAATACATTATTACCTTTCTTAGGGTCAACAACAAAGTTTCCCTTTTGATTCCCAGACAGAATATCGTATGTCACACCATCTCCATCAGGGTCAACAGCATTAACTGTAGCAATCAGTGTGTTTGGGCCTGCATCTTCAGAAACAAAACTCCTGTAGCTGTTAAAAGAAATTATGACAACATATTTATGAATTTAGACAGAAAATAATATATACAGAACTATGCTTTACAACACCTACTGACTAGCTGTACAACGGGTACTGCAGAGATTTGTAGTTTATTAATACAAGTACACTGATAAGATGCTTCTTTGTTAACCAGTGAAATGATAGCACTGGTGATCTATTCAACCATCTGTGTCTTTCTGTTGTTAGCTCCCATAGATTTCCATCGCAAACTTTCAG
Organism: Mesitornis unicolor; assembly: GCF_000695765.1. NCBI lineage: Eukaryota > Metazoa > Chordata > Aves > Mesitornithiformes > Mesitornithidae > Mesitornis > Mesitornis unicolor. Next base: position 25,222 of record NW_010189449.1, on the reverse strand, counting down.
CAGTATCAAAGCTCTGAAGCTTAGCTTCACAACAAGACCTGGGCTAATGTAGAATTCACTTTTTTATTTAAAAACATCAGATGCACAATACACAGAATCAAAGCAACCATTTGCTAAGTTAAAGCATTGCTTGTCATAGCACACTTTCTGACACAAGCTGTCAGAATGCTTTCAGTGTAGTCTTTGCACCAGCATGACTAAGATGAGAATCGGATGTAGAGGATATGTGCATAATGCCAGTTTTACAAAAATCTCAAGTCCAGACACATCAGTGACATTGTAAGCTCTTAAGAGGCATTATCAGCCTAAGCTTAACGCTCTCTGGAGTAGAAAAGCCCCCTGCTTTAGCAAAGTCCCAAACATTTATTATTTTATCTGACTGGATTGAGCACAGCCAGACTTAGCGTGCTACAGACCTGTCCATAGCATGCATCCCAAAGCTCAGCCATAAGAATGAACTACAGCTGGCTGTATCCAAAAATATAGATAAAATACATATGTGCCACTGGGTTCAGAATGCTTATGGACCCAGTCTCCATATGCTGAGAACAGGAAAAAAAAAAGAAATCAAAGAAAAAGCAAATGGATGCACAGAAAACCTCTCCCTTAGCTTTTGCTGTCTAAATACATGCGTTCATCAAAACCTTTGTAAAGGCAGCTTTTTTCCTTCCTCAATTTAATAAGCAATGAAGTAAGAGAATTATTCTGGTTTAGTTCAATCACAACCCTCAGGACACTGTCTTAACTCTGCATCTAGAAAGCAAATGAACAGTAATTCTGATCATTTTGAACATGAACAACAGGGACAGAAGAGTTCAAGTCATCAGAAGAGGTCTCTTAAAAAGGAGAAAGTAAAAACTGACAAAATGAAACAGAGTGGTAGCCTTAAACATTTCATAACTGAGATACAGAATAACCATGATGAAAGAAAGCTCATGGCAAGGAATCATAAGTTTATAATGGACTGTAAATCTATTTAAACAAAGGTCCAGAAGGCCAACATCATCATCTTGATTTGTATTAACATGCCACAGAGTATAACATTAATTGCAAGTGAGTCTCTCAACAGGACCTAATTTACAGGTGTTCACGATGAATTTATTTCACAGAAAACTTCAACTAAGTTCTGTCTGAAATTCACCTTTGAGTTCAAGATTTTTTTTCATAACTGGAAAGATAAAGCAAAATCAAAGCCTGGTTACCTTGGCTAAACAAAAATTTGAGATAATTTGAATTTCAGGAGTTGAATTAAATTCCAAGGCCAAACTATACATACATACAATAGCACTTTATCTGCTATTGCACAGAGAACAGAAAAGCTTCTTGTGAATGTTTGGTAATTTAAAATAATGTTCATTTTAATCATATTCTTCAGTAAATTTTAAATATAAAAGCTGGCAGGTCTGGGTTTTTTTAAACTATGCTTTTTGCTTCTGATTTGTTAGAGACGTTTACAACATCTTTAATACTATCACTCATTTCAGATTAAAAAAATAGGAACAAATACAAGACTAACAGATACTGATAAATATAAAAATACAGGCCCTGAATATTAAAACAAATAAATAAATTAAAAGTAGGCATCATCTGAAGAGTGAGAAACTTAATCTGGTTTAGTATTCAAAAATGCATAGAGATCCAATGAGAATTTACAGAAGATCAAGTTTTCCAAGCCTAATCTCCTAAGCAGTGTTTTGGAAAGAAAGGAAGGCACAAGATTTTGCAGCCACAGTTTACTTTTACATAAATAAGGACTGTCAGAAAGCTTTGATGTTTTGTTCAGCTAAACCACAAGCTTAGCATCACTGAAATCTCTGCCTGCGTTTTGTTCTGAGTAACTTCTACTTTTAAGAGCAGAAGGCTGATGCAGAAGCAGCCTGGAAATTCCATTCCCGAGCTTCTAATGCAAATGCAAGTTTATAGTACTTCCGACATTGCTTCAGATGCTTCTGAGCCCTAACTATGGAAGAAAAATGCCTACTGATACTTTCAAAAAGAAGAAAAAAAGTACAGTAGGCAGGGCATGGGACAAAGTGAAATTAAATGATCTCCACTTATTAACATTTGTCTTGTGTTTTTTATAACTCAGTGATCATTTAGGACTCTATCATCTAAGCATATATATTCAATGATTAGAAACCAGAGATGTGGACTGTAGACTCTAAGTTTAAATTGCCTAATTAAAAGGCAACATTCCACCATGCACTCTGGATCAGAGCTGAGGACTACACTGAGTTGCCTGCTTTTTCTGCTTGATTTCTTTTCATGGTGGAGGACTCCTCTTGAAATGTATAAACAAATTACTACATGACTCCTTTCAGTACACATTGGAAAAAACATAAGTGCAAGTCAAAAGAGACTACCTATATGCTACTGCTAGCTAGCTAGATACATAGGTCTTACTATACATTGAAAGTATGTCTAAAATTAAGAACCAAACTGTAATGATCAGTCTTCTGACCAAAATTTTAAAAAGCAACAGTAGATACAGAGTTTCAAATACAACAGATACAACAAAGATAACAGACTTTTAAGAATATGTATTTACATTGTCTGGGAAAACTCAGGTGCTTCATCATTGACATTTGAAACGTGGATTCTAACAGTTGCTGTCCCAGTCTTCGGCTCTTCCCCCTTATCTACAGCCATAATTATGAACTCATAAAGATGGTTAGGTCGCTCATAGTCTAATCGTGTTGCTGGAAAAATAGTACCATGAGAAGTAATACTGAAGTCTTGACTCAAAGTGTAATACAGTATTTCGGCATTCTCTTCTGAATCGCAGTCAGTGGCTGTCACTATTAAAAGAGAAGTGAAAGACATTGTGCAGATCAAAGTTTGTGAATAGGAATGTTAAGTACTTTAACAAGAGAATTAGCATTTACATAAAACTGTAATAGCATTTGCCTTGGTATGTGGTGCTTGGAATTATTTATAAAACTGTGCTTTTTATTGAACTAACCCTTACTGGAAAATAAGTTGTTTAAAAAAAAAAAGTTAAGTCCTTGGTTAAACTGAGCCACTAGATCTTGCCTTTGTCTGCTGGATTTAAAGAGCCCTGTACTACCAAGAAGGTATTCCCACACAGAGGCATATATTCTCATGTCCAACTGGTCTATACTGCTGACATAAGATCACACAGACAGACTGCATCCTGTGTGATTAAAGAGGAAATATTTGCATATATTTTTCAACTGATGCAAGTTAAATTAATGTGTTTAGTCAGATCCTACCCATAACCTACAAGAACCTATGCTAAAAGCAGTTACCAGTATAGTAACCGACAGACCACCATTAGTACAGCATAAGTCACTAAGTAGAACAGTAGGAGGTTATAAAATCCTATTTACTAGGGAACAGCAATTTTCCTATAGTTTAATTTCCTTTTTACCCACAAGATTTAGAAAAAGTTTATGTAAGGATTAAAGACTATTTTAAGGCCTTTCTACAACTGTTCAGCTGACATAAATTTGTTTTATTGCCAGGATCTGCTCGTTTCTTTACAAACATTTTCAATATAAGATTTTTGCAGTTTATATAATCAAAATTTATATAATTTACAGATAATCATCATTTAAAGCTTAAGTTATTGGTTACGTTAGGAAGAGGCAAAGTCTTTTTCTCAAGCATTCAAACAAAACCTCACATATAACAGTTAAACCAGGCAAGATGCCTTTAATGCAAAAGACCAGTATTCCCTACAGCAAGCCCACGTAGGACTCCTAAAAACAGGCAGAGAAGGTGAGCTGATGGGTCTATAATTCCTCACCCAACACTGCTCTCTTCATTCAAAAAAAAACCATTGCAAGATCGCTACTATAAGCCTGCTCTTATAATATCAACCACAACTGAAGTTCTGCTACTTCCAAATCCTACGAAGGTTTGTTCCCTTTGTCTCCCATTCCCCAGAATTGTTTGGGCTGTGGCAGTAGTAAATAATTATGACCTAATTCTACAATGTGTTATTTACCTTCAGGGAGCTACAACTACCCATGCTGGGGCAGGTAATCTTGCCTTCTGAACTGAATTCTAATTAGTGAGAGGGAAAAAAAACCCAAAACCTCATACTAAATGTAACAAATAGTTACAGAAGTACTAACCCTGTAGAAGCGCAGTTGTCACAGTAACTGTTTCAGGAACACCAATTTTGCTGTAAATCGACTGATGAAATTCAGGAGCACAGTCATTCACATCTGTGATTACAACCACAACCTGAACGGAAAAGAGGGGAATGTTAAACAGCAAAGTAAATCAAGGCAATTACTTCATTGCTTTAGAAATATCAGATGGAAGAATTTCCCCAAAACATCCTTGAGGCCTTCAGAAGCCATAGCACATAGGATATGCCATTTTTTTCCTGCTGAGAACTGTTGAAATATTAGTTTCCAAAATACTAGGAACTGTCAAGTCACAGTCCCCTACAGCAATATTTTCCACTCACCTTTCAACTCCATTGATTATTTTCTATTACTAATTTAAAGAAAAATGGACCGTCTGCTTTCCAAGCATCTTTTTTCCATTACCTCATCTTCCAGCACTCCTGTGACTTATAAAATTCTAAAAATTCTATTCCCAAGCATATTGCATTTTAGCAGTACAAATCTCCAAGACTGAGCTATGAATTCAATTACAGCATTGTAAATCAGACGTAAATGGATCTGATTATGGTAAAACAAGACAGAAATACAATTCTGCTTCAAATATCCTGTATGCTAAATTAGCCTTTATGGTGCTTCATACTGCTACCCTTCAGACTGCCTGTAGCTGGCTGAGGTATTTTGCAGCACAGTGCAACAGGTAGAAGTATACTCCATCTACCCTTACATAGCTTCATATAAACTGGGAGTTGCTCTCTCATAACTAGTGAGATTGTATCAGTGTAAAGCGGGTACAAGTTAATACATTTAGGCTAAATCATCTCATAACCTTCTTTCAAGTCATATTCTACCACTCTTCATCTTGTAGTATGTTAAAGGATCAATAGAAATTATCAGTCTCTGATATGCTACAGCCACTGTTTGTTACACTGCCATACTGTTTCTCTGAGTCCTCCCACGTGTTCCTAATAACTCTGACTCCTGTTCACTCCACAGTGTACATCTTTCCTGCAGCAGGAACAAACTGTTATATTGCAGGCATTTCCTAGCTCAGCAAATCCTTGAATTCAAACAACTGTAATAACTATATTTAGAGATATTTTTGGCGTCAAACAGCTTTCTAAAACACCATGAATCATCATCTTTTAATATCTATGAGTTTTTATTAGTTTCTTTCTTTAGAAGTTCACTTTGTGTTTTTGATACAAAACAAATCATCTTCTCCTCTGCCTTTGTTTTAAATTGGAATAATCTCAAATATACATCATACTTTATGAGGATTTACAGCAAGACAAGACCTCATATTTGGCTTGGCTGCATCCATTTTTGTATCTTCCCAGGTAAAGCCTAGGACCTTTGATGGGATGGTATATTGATCCCTCTGGAATAGCCTTTTCAGAATCAGCAAGAGTGAACTCCAAGAGTACCTAAATCAGCCCTCAACATCTACCCATAGACAGAAAGACTTTTAAAATGGACAGCAGAACAGACAGCATGAGTGGGGAAATGGGAGCCCCTAATGAATCTGTACAGAAATCTGGAAAGGCTGAAGGACAACAGAAATACATGCAGACTGCCAGGAGCCAACACCTACCTCAGCCGCACTACTGAACTGTTCCTCATGTTCCTCTGCTCTGATCAAAAGAAGATACTGGTGCTGGTCACTCTCAAAATCTACACTCCGAGTTAAACTGATATCTCCTGTTGCCCGATCAATACTGAATAGACCACTAGGATTAGTTAGCAAACTGTAGCTCAGGGATTTGTTTTGATATGATACAGCAGTCACTGTAAGGAAGCTGCATTAAATAAAAATAAATAAAAAATTAAAAAGAGGACTCTTAAGCAAGCAATACAACATACTGAAAGAAACAACAAAAAGTATACATATCAGAAATTTTGGTGCAATCCTGTAGGTCTGATCAGAGCAATACTCACTGAAGTCAGTGATAGCTGTACCTGAGCACCGAATTCAAACATTGTGTTATACAGTAGTTCTATCATCCTGAGATTAAACAGATAAAAACAGGATTCTTGGAAGCAGAAAACAGTAAGGATTAAAAACACAGGAACACAGGATTTCATTTTTGCTGCCACTGAATTTGCCTACTCTAATTTTCTTCTATGGTAGTGATGGTTTTCAGCCAGGAAACTAAAAGATAAAGCAAGATGCAAAAGCGTCATTTTAATAACAGCATGGCAAGTTTGCTGTTCCAGTCATACCATCCTAAAGTTTCAACAGGCAACTGCAAAAGGATACAAGCCAATCACTAAGAGCACACACGTTACAGATTTCTCCTTGTTTTGCAGGGATTGAGTTGTGGAATTCCATTTCTGTTAAGCAGAGCTGCACTTTTGAGAGAATTGCAGTGTTCGATTTAGTGAAAACAAGTTGGTACTATAGCTTTAGCTCTATTAAAAAATAAATATTTTTAAAGAGTTTAAAAGAGAATACTAAATCCTCAAGTGTTTGTTGCCTTATCATACAGGTTTCTTAGAAAGAAAAATTCCGTCTTCCAGAAGAACGCATCAACATGTAGTGACAACTACAATCAAAAAGACAAAACTCAGTTTGTCTGAACACTTTTTTTCTCTTTTGTATTTACAGAATCATAGAACAGAATTGCAGAATCATTTAGGTTGGAAAAAACCTTTCAGATCATCAAGTCCAACCATAAACCTAACACTGCCCAGTCCACCACTAAACCATGTCCCTAAGTGCTACATCTACACATTCCAGGCTGCTGTCTTCCCACTTCCCTCAGACTCAATACTGAAACAACGGAAGAGGTTGCTGCAGGTCATTATCTCACTTTTTCTGTATTTTCCTCTGATGTGGTCTCATAGTCAGTTTCAGCCAGCACCAAGACCGTGTTCCTGCCAACAGGAATTATTTTGCCCTCCTTTAACTCCCTACCCTGGTTGCATGTTCATGCCACCTATCCTCTCCTGTCAGCACTAAAATCACAGGGCCATGCTGTGAGCAAGTTTAACAAACCAACCGAAAGCTTCTTTTTTTTTTGGCTTTGTCTTTCATTGGATCAGTCTGCCCACACAACTTGCTAGCTGCATATTAGCACTAGCAGCAGACCAAAGGAAGAGAAAGATTTGGTAATGCTGCTCTGGTTGACAGAAGTCTTAAATTGTGAAATCCCAAACCCAGAGATCCATTTCAGCAACAGCAACTCTGTTTTCCTGCGTACTTGTATAATTTGTCCAATTTAAATATCAGAACTTTAGGATTCTACATGGATTTTCATTACTATTTCTGGTCAACAGGTAACAGGAAACTACTTTCACTGGGCACCTAGTTTATATGCAAACCTCTTCTAACATAACAACAACTGCATTAAATACATCATTCCTTTTGGATATTACAAAGTAATTTGACAAACTGATTAATCTTCTATCACCTTAGCTGTACAAAGCTACTTTTAAACAGTGACAAAAAAAGAGTTATAGAGAATTTCATTCTTAAACCTAAACATTATTGAACCGAAGATGGCAGGTACTTCTTAGGTATTGAAGGGTTTCACAGTTCTTGCATTTCTTTTATGCTTGTGCTATTTAAGTTTATTATAGCTTTAAAGAAAAATCATGTTATCTGCTACTAACAGTTGCTTCTTTTTTTAAATCTTAACACACCTTGGCTATTTAGACACTGTAAAACTGATTGTTGTAGATTGAACAGTAAAATATAACACCACAGGTAGTATAATAACAGTTTAATACACAAAGGAAATGTGTGTAACATTTTAAACACAAGGAAGAGGTTTGCTAGACAAAAGTATTCTTGATCCAAGTGGAAGAGGAAATTTTACCTGTAAGAATAGTGTGGGACAGAGAGAACCTAGTATTCAGTTGGACATATGTTACTAACATTTTCTGTGATATTTAAATCCACTTGGCTAGACAAAGGATGGAAAAACAAAATGACAAGTTGTGTGGCATCTTCATTTTTGCTCAGTTTGTGACCATGACTGATGAAGACAGCAAAGACAGTCTTTTGGTTTTTTCTGATTTTCACTTGACAGAGAAGGCACTTCTCCAAATTTGACCCATAAAATTAATATATTCTTTCACACCAGGGTATCTTTCTTCATGATGCAACACTTCTAATTTGTATTCTGCATTTCATTTGAAAATTAAGACACAAGCAACATCTGCCAGTACTTGCCATATCATTTAAAAAAGCAAGAAACTGTAATTATTCCATACTGGTTTTTTGTATAAAAGGGTGACTAAAAAAATAAATCAACCAAGCTGCATCTCGATCTCTCTCATTAAGATATCCAAATTGCTACTCACAGTATCTATTTATGATTTACAAACAATACTGAGGCTTTAGGGAGATCAAACAGAAGTTAAACTAGGAACATAATCTCACTGCATTATTTTTAGCTGTTACTTACGATTTTCCTTGTGGCATACTTTCAGGAACATGAACAAAGTATGATATGTTGGTGAACTGCGGTGGTCGAAATCCAGCAATTACAGAAACAGAGGCTGGAGACCCTTTGCTTCCAAGTTTGTCTGCTGCTAGGACAGTCAGTAAATACTCCTTGTCCTTCTCCAGTGGCAAACCTGTCGTTTTAATCCAGCCCGTGTCCTTCTCAACTTCAAATCTGTCTTCACCACCTAAAAAGAACAGATGCACAAACTGTTGCCAGCAAGAACATATTTACTTCATTAAAATTAAGAGGAGAACACAGTATCAGTTCCCGAGTTGGTTATTGCCTTGGAATCAACAGGCAAGCAAAAAAATCAAAAGTTTGTTTAGAGCTTAGAAATCAGTAATTACATTCATGATTACTTTTCTAAATTGCATTTTGCTTCTCTAGACAATTATCATTCTTCTTTATCCTCCAATACTTGGCTGTTGTTTGACCCTAAATATCCCTTACCAGAAAATAACCTGCTAGATTCCTGGCCAAGAAGATGATTCCCCTCTGGAGCAGTGTTGCTACTCCCCTTCTGCTTAAACAGTTTTGAACTGTTCCTGAAGTTTCTTTTAAAAGTGCCACAAAGAAAATTATTAATGAGTCTGTATTAGCTTTGCAAAGCTAAGGCACAACTCAGACCCTTAAAAATTTTTTAGAAATTAACCAGAAGCACAACTCCAGCAAGGAAAGAGAAAGATCAACCCTCTTCACCCAACCAGCTGTGCTCCACATATCTCATACACAGGCTGTCCAGCAGACAGGTGCTGACTGCTGCTATCATTGCCACCCCCTTGCCAAAGCCCTGAGGACAACTGACTGCTCCAGTCCCCATCATTCCCTGGGGACAACCTGGGCAGGAACTCAACTCTGCAGGGAGAACACACTTCAAGTTTGTCTGTACTGTTTGTTCTGTTTGTCTGTGGATTTTTCTCTTACACAGAACTGAAGGCTTAATAAACCTTTTGCAGGAGGAAGGGAAGATCTTTCACTAATGAAACCCAGGACAAAAGACCAAAAACTCACAATAGTAAAGCTTAACACACAGCAAATGAGAGGGTTAAATTTTACCTTCCAAGAGAAAATATTCTACAGCTCCATGGATCCCTTCATCCGCATCGACAGCAAGCAGCCTGTATACTTCAGTACCTCCCGCAGCTTCAGGGGAAACCACAGACAAGAACGGGAAGGGCCTCATGGCCCATTCAGGTACGTTGTCGTTCACGTCAGTCACAGTAAGAGACAAGTGCACCAAGTACCAATCCTTTCCTAATGGTCACAGAAAAATGAAGAAATACTTAGGCAGCTACTTAATGGCACTCAGAGAACCAGACACGTTTCAATTCCTGAGTGTGCACTGTCTGCAATACTGCTGGCAGCTAATCAGCAAAAACTTGGGGTTTAAGGCTCTTCTGAAATCATCAGCATCCAAACACAAGGGGGAGAGGGGAGAATAACCAGCACAAGCACTGCTGAAGTGCAAGATCAGGGCCACCCATACTACATTCTACTAATATCTCTTTTTAGGAAAGATCACACATTCTTAAATTAAATACATGTTTTCTGAATGTTTTTTGCTGAAGAACAGAAGTATCAAGAAATATTTTATTTATGTAATGATTACAGCAACTCTGAATTTTGAAAATTAAATATCTGTTGCCAAAAAATTCTAACCAATCTACCCTAACTAGCAATTTTCCTGGTTAAAAAGTTCACTGAAAACCTAATATGGTTTTCACTTTTATGAAAGATTAAATTATATTAAAAAATGAACAAACAAAACCCCAAAACCAAATGACCACAGAATTGAACTATTCAATTCTCCAAAAATCAACAGAAGATTCTTAAAAATTGAGGGAAAAGTATTTGTTATACATCTGCCATTATGAAACCAGCCAGTGAAGATGGTAGGGCTCCTAAACAAGTACTAAATATCAAGAAGGTATTGCTGAAATGGTGGCATAACAGAAAAATGTCAGACTGAAAAAAACGCTCTGAAATCTTCAGGAATGAAGTCAAGCATTCCTGTTAAAAGGAGGAAAGTGAGAAAATATCCTGGGTGACGAAAGTTTCTGAACGCAAGACCAAAGGATAGGATTAAAATCTTCACGTTCCAAAAAAAGCAAAGTGATACAGAATACAGAAAGCCATTTTCTCCTTTAAAAATTTATATATGCTTTCAACTGAAAAGATGCTTCCTTCAATTACACACAGCTAATTCAGATTTTAAAGCAACTTCGCTGAGGTAACACAACACTGTGACAAAGTGTGGGGTTTTTTGTAACTGATGATATTTATCAGTAACATCAGGGAGCACAGTATAAATATAACTTGGACCTTTGGGCCAGCTTGGCTCCAAGTGGACTGGCACTGAACTTGTAAAACGTTTTGCTACAGAAGCCAACTTGAGTGTTCCTGCAGGCCATATTTAATGTCTCTGGCTCCAGAAAAGTGGTGCATGCACACCCAGTCTGACTCCAAAAGCAGTACAGCTGCACTGACGTGGCTCTATGTCCCAACCCTGGGGAAGTTAAAGGGAACATGGTCCAGGTAAAAACAGCTGTCTGCATTCACAACACTATTGACCCACAAGTTTAATAACGGATGTAAAGTCAGAATTTTGACAGAATTTTGTGTTAATACCTGATTTATGTGTGTGTTTATTATTTATACATACATGACAACGTATCTACACACACATGGTTTATTTTCAAAATAGCTTTATGAATAGCTTTAACTGAAACAACACAAAACGAGGAACATCTAAAATTATCAATTTTCATTTAAATTTACTTAATAATACAAAGAACTTAGTACTGAAGACTCTAGATATGAAGTATTGCCAAAATGTCTGATCTTGTAAGCAGTGTTATCTTGCTAAGGAGAAATACTCTTCCAGGAAAGTGTGTTACTTAGGCTGAACATCTGTACTTAGTCTCTCTCCCTCTCCACTTCCTTAATTGCAGCATTACACTCCTTTCCAAAAAACATCCATGTTCCAACTAAAATACGTTACTTTTGTCTGATGTATGCATTCACTGATGTTATCCCTTCACTCCCACTGCAGGACTGAACTACCTTTCACATCAGCCTTTTGCAAGCTTCAGCTTTTCGTAATTACAAACCTCTGTCTGATGGCAAGTGGTATATTTAGCGCACCATATCATAATCTGCAATCTATAAACAACCACTTAGTGGATTATTGTGGTGCTGTGATTAACAAAGCCAAATGTAAGTTTCTTAGTTTAGATTCCTGAGACTTAATCCATCCTGACCTTTGTGTACTTTCTGTTCTTATCCAGAAAATTCTCTTAATAGAAGAATCAGCACTCACCCAAGATAATCACACAAGTTCTTTGTAGTTAAACTTGTAAAACTGTATTAATTCATCTGAGTTTTAGAACTGTAACTGTGAGTACACCACTTTTTTCTTTCTCTAAATAGCAACAAAGTGTATTGACAGTAACTTGTTATATCCAAATTAATATCTTTGTAATTATATCCTCTACTCAGAATGTAATGTTTCAGAGAACATAATACTAGCTTAAGATAGCACATACGAAAAAACAGTGACTACAGCAAAACCAAACTTCTAATTTACCAAACAGCAAACCACAGAAGTGACTGGTTTCCTGAAAAATAACCTTAAACCTGCACCATCATAGAACATAGATACATGCAGCATGCATTCTTCCATTTTCATGGAAAAAATCTCAGTTACTATGGACATCCAAGTCTTACAAAGTCTTCTTGAATCTACTACCTGAGATGCATTGTGTGTGTTACGTATTGCACTCCTGCAGTCAGAAGCGTAGAGAGGCCTGCTGTAAGGATGTGCAGTTCTTTAAAACATTGCCATGTGAAGCCACAGTTTCCAAAGACAAAGTCAAATTGCCTCATTACAGAAAAAGACCGACACTGAGGTTAGAGTACTGCAGCCCACACTGCTATTGCACTGTCCTCATAGTCACCCAGGTGTAATTCCCTTCAAAATTTAGACAAACTTTGGGAAAGCAGCAGAAAAGAAGCCAGGAGAAGCACCAAAAAACATCCAAAAATCATGACATAAAAAGTAACAGCATGGATATTATTTCCCACCGCCATACTAAATAGAACCAGATGTGTTTCCAAGAGACATAACTCATGTCAGAATGTGTGTTCCAAAAGACCCGGGGCAGCCAGTCCAAGGCACCTGAAGAAACTGCAGAGGGAACCTGTCAGACGTTGATCTGAGCCTGGGTATGAAATACATCACGGTGACCCACAACAGGGTAACTTCTAAATGAGAAGTGCCAAATGAGATCAGTGTTTGCCTGAATGCTCCAAAGGTTTTAATTAAAAGGTTGCCCAAAAAGACAAGTGCAAAAGTGCAAGAAGGGAGAAGTTAGTGTCAAAATTCCCTGACTCGTCTCAAAAGAACAGGTCCTGTGGAAGCTGTCACAAGTTTGTAAATATTATCAGCTTAGTTTGCCTGGGCTTAAAATAGGAAGCACTAAATTAGAAGCTGAGTTAAGAACCTTTGAAAATCTGCCTCTATAATAGCAAGACCTATTGAGGATTTGAATGCCACCTTAGGAACCCTGTCATGAGTAGAAAGCTCACTGATCTTTGTCTCACTGGAGTCTGGAAATCACATCCTAATCAACACGTCAACTTCTGCTGGTTCAAGTTCTGCTAAAGTTCTTAACATGCATGTATTCCTTTATCAAAAAACAAGTCACAGTCGAAGAATAACCGATTTTTATTGAACAAGTAGCAATAAACCTGGATACAAATTCCACTCCTGTCACTTACTGATTGTCAGTTCACTGAAAATTAATATGCTGGTACTTAGCACGTAATTATAACTAAGAAATACTTATTATAAGGAAACTGTGGAAAACTCCATCAGGACTGAGACTAATCCTCACATGCTCCAGCAAACTTCATTAATCAAAAACTAAAAGGACTTGGGCATGTTCCTCCAGGTACTTCTGTTTTAATAGTTAAGAGACCTTAATGTCATACAACACCTTGGTAAGATCAAAGCTTTCAGCAACATGTTGGTTACCTCTGAATCATCCAAATACTCTTAAGAATTTTGT
>NW_010189449.1:0-11571 GCF_000695765.1 Mesitornis unicolor | reverse complement strand
CAGCAGGAACTGCAATGCACATAATCAAAGAGACAGGCATAAGTATCTCTCTTGACCAGTATACGTTTTCACTGCGTATGACCCTACGGATCTCATTGGTGTGTTACCTTCTTCCATCAATGAAAGGCAATCTGATTCATAAGCAAAAAATACTCAATAAATCATCATGAGTTCACTTTCAGATAAAGGTAGTCTGGAGGAAAACAACTGTAAATTAGTTTTCCTTTGACTGCGTACCATATATCAAAGCAAAAACTATAACAGAAACACCGAACAGGACTGTACTTCTCTGCACAGAGGCCTACAAATATGACCTGACAACTTGTGGAAACAACATCAGGGTGTCCAATGAAGCATGATCGGACAAGGACTTGCCAGAGGACACTGAGTGTGATGAAGAGACTGACATGGACAATAATGTGTAATATGTATATGTCTAGCAGGACAATGCTTTAAGAATTTCAAAGTAGATGTTTGTGAATGTGATTTTTTAAAATTGTAACTCCACATTCTAATGAGCACAGCAAATACTTAAAAGTTTTTCATCTGTTGTCATTATCATGACATACACATTACAAAATGCAGTCTCTTATATTTTGTAACTGGCATAGCTGCTCGCCTACAGAATAGTTGTGTTTTCCTAAAGAATGGAGCTTAAACTGGACCTTAAACTTATTTTTAATAAGGTATATAAAATCAATTTTCTCTCCTATTTCTGAAATGGATTTGTGCTTCAAGACAGTGGAAGGAAAATTTAGAAACATAGTTTCTAAATAGTTCTCAATAGTTCAGGTGTCTCAGTGCCTCCTTCCATCAACGTATGTATCTAGCAGATAGATTAATTACATATCAGTATAGTAACAGTAATAGTACATCATTATGTATCTGCATTCATATATTATGATTAATAGTAGTTTATTAGTGGTATATAAGTACACGTGCAGCAATATTGCTACATTATGGGAGAAATACTATGCTATAATTCCACTGAAATCTTAGCAGAAAGAGCTTAAAACTGGTAATCCTCTGTGGATTTGGGTTAAGTCCTACAAACACTCAGACAGGTTCTATTTAAATTCTCTGTTCTGAATACCAGGCCTCAGCAACAAGTAGAGACACCTGCAACTATATTCAGCAATGTAAGCCAACCCACTATTGAGATCCTAAGTCAGGAATCTGGCACAGGCTTAATTATCCCTAAAAAAATTTTCAAACTGTTTTGTGATACACTAAGAATTTCCTCAGTATGAAACACTAGATACTTGACTTTCAAGCCAGGCATACCAGAGATATCTTACATAATGTCATCCATTCAAAAAAATCTTACTAAAAGAATAGTTCTGCTAATTACATTGTTGGCACACATGCAGATTTTGCATTTGACCGATTTTTCTTCCATAGGTTCAGAAAACAGAAAAAATTAAATTGCTTTCTCACAGATACTGAACAACAAGAGCCAAAACTCAACACGGCTCTTGCTGCACATAAACATGTGAGTAACATAACACCGGAACATCTTATATTAAAAATTAGTATTTTTAAAAGTCATATAGAAAATAATACTTCATAGTCAAAAGGGTAAAATCACCTACTTCTTTGACCAGAAAGTATTTTTCCTCTTTTTTTTATTTTTTCCACTACAGAAACTAATGAAAACAGGTTCTGTGAGCAGATTGCTTTTCCCACATACTTGCAAACACCACTTATTTGCCCTTTGCAATATCAAAACTAAGTCCTCTTTACAGCTCTCTTTTCAATTTATATAAAAAATTTAAACTAAAATTATAAACTCTAGTCCAGAGGTTTTTCCTACTTTAGCTGCTTAATTCTCTATTAGAGTCAATTCGTGTATCATCAAAAATCCTTCTTAGGGCAGCTCATCCTGAAGTCTGCTTTTTCTCTGATATTCCCTCCAGTTGGAATTATTTCCTTTTAACTTAATATTACTGACAAAAGCTGCAGCACTGAAATTCATTCCCTATCACCAAAATCAATCTTCATAATCCACTGCTGAAACCTCATCACAGGTATCTATCAATAATTGCTTGTTTTTCATGACTACCTGTGGTTGAAAACTGATACATAGAAAGATTTATTATACTGTCTGTATTGGGTTTTCTGTGAGGGGTTTTTGGTTGTGTCCTTGGTAATGGGGGAAGGGCTATGGAGATGGGCCTTTAAGAAGCTACCTGAAAAAAAGCTCCCCCTTTTCCTTTGTCAGACCCACCTGTGACCAGGGTCAAGCCAATCAGCACCCCCGCGAAGTACTGCCCCAGGTGTGGGTAGCCTTGGCCCCGGCCAGGCCGGCTGACCCCAACTTAAGCTTAAGCCCCGCTGCAGCTCCAGCCCAAGAAGACAGAGAGCTGGGAACTCTTCAGAACCATCAGAAGAGACCTGCAGTGGAAAAAGGAGTGGGGCTTGAGGAGAACAACTTTGAAGAACACCAAGGTCGGTTGAAGGAAAGAAAGGAGAGAGAGGAGGAGGAGGATGCAGAGCCCAGGTTCCCCTTTTGCATACAACCAGGCA
This sequence comes from Mesitornis unicolor, assembly GCF_000695765.1. Taxonomy (NCBI): domain Eukaryota; kingdom Metazoa; phylum Chordata; class Aves; order Mesitornithiformes; family Mesitornithidae; genus Mesitornis; species Mesitornis unicolor. The sequence goes on along the minus strand of NW_010189449.1, from coordinate 9,045 downwards.
GTGTGTGCTGGAGCAGTTCATGTGTGAGGGAACTGTGACCATGGGCAGACCCAGATTGGAGCTTTGTGGACTTGGACTGAAGCAGTTCTGTGCATGAGGGAAACTGCAGCTGGTTGACTGGTCATGTGTGAGGGAACTGTGACCATGGGCAGACCCAGATTGGAGTTTTGTGGACTTGGGCTGAAGCAGTTTTGTGTGTGAGGGAAACTGCAGCTGTGGGCAGACCCATATTGGGCTTTTGAGGACTTTTTCCCCTATGGAAAGGGGGCCACGTGGAAGCAAAGAGAGACACTGGGCTGAGTTTTTCTTTTTCCAACTCCTGAGAAGCACGTGGTGGGAAGACCAACCGCAACCCCGCACTCCCATCCCCCTGTGCCTCAAGGCAAAGGGGGAGGGGGAAGGTGAAGAAACTGGGAACAAAAGCTGAGCCCAGGAAGAAGGGAGGGGGGGGAGGAAGGTGTTTAGATTTTAAGATCTTGTTGTATCTTACATCGTTCTACTCTGATGTTGGTAACAAAATTGTTTTGTTTTTTATTCCTTATGATGAGTCTGTCTTTTGCCTGTGACCTGTTTAAGTGGTGAGAAGCCCCCCCAGTCCTTATTTTGACTAGCTCTTTTTGGGGCATCGTGGTGCTCAGTTATGCACTGGGCCTAAACCACAACACTGTCTTACTCTGAATTCCACCTACACTAGGTAAGGTAATACACCAGCTGCCCCAAGTTTCTGCTCACAGGAAATAGATGATATACCTTTGAATACAATCATCCTTTGGAAAAAAAATACATAAGCAAAATATTAAGCGACTTGCTGGGAAGTTTGACCATAATAAAAACGCTCTTTAAAAGCATTAATAACTAAAAAAAAGTCTCAAAAAGGGTCTCTAAAATAGCTTTCTTTAGGTCTGCCTGTAGGCAAATTTGTAGAGCTAATGAAATTGGTACTCTACCACCACACTCTGCGTAAGAATTACACATCAACGTAACCAACGGTTGGTTTCTAGAGCAGAAGCATTTCAAAGAATGCCTGCATTTCAAAGCTTACCTGCATAATGTCTCTAGGTGTTAAGGCTTTCATCATTTTATGTTAGACTGATTTCAGCACTACACCTGTTTAACCTTTCAATACATGCAAAAAACACAGGCCACCTCGGCTATCCAAGGAAACTGAAGTAGTAAAATCAGAATTACTGTACATCCAGTAACATTCCTTCAAGTCCACAAGGTCCAAGCCATAAAACAGATAGGATTTGTGCAATTTCCAAAATCTTCCTGGTTTAAGACAAAATTCACTTCTTTTTGAAAGGCAATCACTTCTCCAAGAAAAAGCATGAAAACCTGTTATTCAAATGCCTTTCAGAAAACAGCACTGCAGATCAATGACAGTGTCTGCTGTCAGCCTCCTCGCTAGATTCCTTTTTCCAAATCTTCATGGTCCAAAGGCAGACAGTGCCTCACTAAGCACAGTTGTAAAGACTGAGAAACTTTCATAAAGGCAGAGTTAAATATATAGGAGAAAAAATAACATTAACTATTCATAGTTAGAAATTTGATCCTTTGGTGAGATACAAACTGCATTTGTATAATAAAATAAACCAGTCTTATTAAAAAAAAACAAACACCAAGATATATGAAAACACCTTGATACTCATATACCATTAAGACTGTAGTACATATTTTGTCCAAATATTTCCAATAAATTAAAAAAGGTGTCACAAACTTGTAAAATAATTTGTAATTTTTCATGTCAAATTTAAGACATATAGAGGAACTCAGTACTTAGAAGGAACAGAAAGCCCTCAAAATCATGAACCTTTAGAGGAGTCCAATTTAAGACGTGTTGAAATCAAAGAATGTACTGAAAATTACAAGAAGTGACCCAATATCCTCATTGGATAATGGTTCCTTCCTTCTTTAAGTTCTTCACTAGGTCTTTATGGCTCTACAAAATCCAGATTTATCTGAAAAAACTCTTTTGTGGTGTTCACCATTAATTTGCTAAGAGAGAGTTTCAACACAAAGTAACATGAACTTGCTCCTCCAACCTGACACATAAGTCGGGTCAAAGATTCACTGGATTGCACACGGATACTGCAAACTAATAAATTCTGTCATTTCATAGAGCAACTGAAAAAACCCACTCCTCCACCTACCTCTGTTGTTACACCAAGGGTGGCAGAGGAAGGAGGAGAGGGCTTTAATACCTACACAATCACTAAACAACAACTTTTGAACGTTATGCTGGTTACACCAAGCCTTAAAAATCATGGGTGCTGAAGTAGTTTGATTGCAATTTCAAACACTGTAGGTTGGAGTTGCCTCTAAACCCATTTCTTTTCACCATGTCAAATAATAAAAGATGCTGTCAATCTGTGAAATCCAATGTATTCTCAGACTTCTGATTTCATTAGGATTATATGATTGCCTTTTATCTCAAAAATCCAATGGATATTTCTAAACGATGAGACTTGAAAATGAAATCCTTGTATTTGTTAAAAATGTCGGCTTCTCTGCATCAGTATAACAGATAAAACTGACAATGCCAGACATTCTGATTTAAAAAATCTGACAATACAGAATACGTACTTGACTGAACACGTCTCTACAATTGTGGACAAATATTATACATTCCTTGAATGTACTGAGGGAAGAGGGATTATATTATTATGATTAAACAATAATCGGTGAGAAGCTAGGTTCCTCCTGGCATTTTTAGGTCATTTCAATATATTCTTAAAAGATTATGAGAGTGTTAAAAGTCTTGCAAGCCCTTAGGTCAATATCGCTATTACATTCTGGTCTACGTCTATCAGCAAATTGAGTATCAAGTTAGTATTTTTCTTTCCTTTTTTTTTTTTAATATTGTTCCAACTTCTAAGACTTCTACCTTAAGCAAACAAAGAGGTTTGTTTGGTTTCTTTTTTAAACCCAGTGGTGTGTTATTTGTTTGGGTTACTACAAGTAAAATATTTTGGGTTTGGTTGAGAGGACATCGTTGTTTTGAGGAGGCTTTGCACATATCATACTTTTCACGCCTCACTCTATAATATGCCTTTGTGTAAAATATCTACTGACTGGAAGTTTGGGAAGATACATTTCCGGGAGGAGGAAGGGGAGTTCTAAGCCTCCAGCTGCAATCAGGAGAAATTTCTGTTCCCATTTCCACACCATAACACAGGATAAGAGCTACTGGTTATTGTACCCAGTCCTACTCTATACTCTTCAAAAAGTAGGACAATTATGGACGAACATTTCTCTACTGTCATTTCTGAAAATTCATGAAGTATATGATGGGCTACTTTTAAGTACAATAGTTTGCTCATTCATAAAACATAAAGCTTCTAAAGAGATAACTTTGATGGGCTCAAGCTGTGGACAGCCCACATTCCCTCCTAATATGCCTTATCTTTTTTGCAGACAGAATAATGACAGTCTGTCATGTCTCTGTCCCTTACCACCATCTAGCTTTTAAAACAGAAGTTAAAGCAAACCAGAAAACAAAAGTACAAAAGTAAAGAAAGCATCACAGGAGCTAAATGATCACGGCAGAGTGGATCTTAATACAAATTACCAATTAAAAGAGAGTAAAGTGATAACCATGTTACCAGGGAGTTCCCAGTGTGGTATCCATCTGCTGAGAGTGGCAGACAGAAAAACCAAGCGTGCCCAGATGTGAGATAATGACTACAAATTAATAATCACAACAGACATCCTTACATAACAAAACATGTCTCTTAATAAATGATTACTGATTGCCAAAAAGCATTATCATACAGAGAGAGCTTAGCTAAAGATGCAGCAGCTACTGCACCACTGTAAGATGGGAAGTTTTCTTGAAATTTTCCTTAGAATTCCTTGGGGAAAATCTGGTTTGTTTCTCTGTAGCCCATCATGTGCACAAACAAAACAAAAAAAAGCCATCATGATCAGTAGCCGCACAAACGCAGCCTCTCTACTTCTTTGTGTCATTATGCACAGAAAGTCTTTTGAACTAACATTAGCTGGACTGCAAATCTAAACACATGAAGGACAGAAAATTGTTATTGATTTTAATTTCCCAGAAAACGAAAAAGAAACAGAGAAACCTGACCATGGCACATCGTGTATCAACATTTATATGCATCATCAGTAAACTGAAGCCTGCTCACACCACACAGAACTCTTGTCATTAGGGCTAGGAAAAAGCAATAAACTGATATCTGCTGAGAGCAGGGTTATTACAGGGAGAAAGGACATCAGGCTGCGAGACTTCACAGACATTTTTTTTAGCAGGGAAGAAACACTGATGAATCTCAGTTTCCCTTTCAAACAGTGCTGAAGAGCAAGCTCTCATACAGACACAGCCTTCCTTATCTATTTCAACCCTCTTCTGCTCTGTCGCCCTCAAATGCCCTTATCCCATAGCTGGCACTTCCTTAACACTGACTTTTATATGCACTTTCCATTTAAAGAAGTAAAAAAGTTTTATATGTATAAGATTAATCATCTAAGGCAATCAAATTTCGAGTTTAAGAAACTATGACATCTTCCATCAGAACAAGAGTGGAGTTTATGTCTGAAACACCGTACGTTATTAAATATTTTATACTATTAAGTGAAATAAAAGGAAACTGTCTTCAAAATAGTGAATTTGTTCCCTGTTTAGACCAAAACACTATGAAGTCAAAGGAAAATTTACTGTGAGCTAAGATTCAGTCTCTCTTTTATTCTAAAGCCTAAACTCAAATACACCAAGACAGATTAAAGACAATCTATCTACAAATCTGGACACTACACTTCTAAGACTGACTGGAAAAAGAGGTTTGGAAAAAACGGAATGAAACTATTTAATAATCAAATAAAGCGTAACATAATTGCCATGTCAGTCAGAGAATCAATGTCCAATTGGAGAAGTTATAAACCAGCTTTGAGGAAGATCCTTTCCATATGTTCTATAATTTACTACTTCCACCAGATTAACAGATTTGTGCTGAAATTTAGTCAGATCTTAAAAAAAAAAAAAGCTTATTTATTTTGCAGAAACTGAATGTTTGAGGTGATAAACAGCCAGAAGATCTAATCAGCTTTGGTGTTCAAGTTCCAGTAATCTCACAAAGGTGTTTTTAATCTGTTTGAAGTAGAAAGCATATTGTATCAAAACATTCAGACTCAATAAACATCGACATGGTGCTCTAAAGCTTCCCCAGACATTCCTTTCTACCACAAATAAGCAACCTTCCAAACCCATAAACACCCACAGCTATCCTGAATGTTCACAGATTGTACCTTTCCTTTTGACTTAATACCATGAAACCCATTGCAGTTTAACAAAACACATCTGCTTGATAATAAATTATGATTTCAACTTAACCTTGATGAGTAACTGTTAACATGGTTGTAATTCATAAAAGATGTAATAAGAATTGTAAAAGACAAAACATCACCCAGAAGCTACTTAATTCTTTGGGATGATCCACACAGAATCAATACAGCTAGTAAGGGACTAAGGCCTCAGACAAAATTAAAACTGATGATCCTTGGCTTCCAAGCATGAAAACCTTCAAGGTTTAAAATACACATATGACTGAAATTGGTTTCTCCACTCTAGATGTCAATTTAAACAAGACAAATACACCTAAAATGTAAGTGACTGCTGTTAACTATTTGAGAGGCCTGTCAAACATCACCCTCAGTAAATCCTCTGATAAGAAAAAATGAACGACAGAGGATTACAAAGCTAATGCCCACGGATGAAGTAAGGTCAAAAGAGCTTGAGATGACAGAGGATTAGAGAGACAGGATCTTTCATGCACTTCCCCCAAGCATTAATGGAATAATAATGGCTCCTTCTCAAATTAAATGCTTACTCCATGTTAAAATATTAATGTGTACAACAGTGTAAGATTTTACCTTCTGTTCACTGAGTAAAGACTTAAAATAGTATTACAGTTCTGTAAAGACTAAATAAATTGTGTCCTGATAAATGAAATGGGATAAAATATGATGCACTACAGAAAACATGAGCATAACCATCACTTCTTTCCAAGCAAAGATAACTGAAGAGTACAGCCCAGGGCTGTGTGACCAGTGGGGTCACTGGAGGACTTTGCTCATCAAGGACCATGCACCAAAATGGTCATGAAGTTAAGCTGTGAAATTTTGGAATGTAACTGCCAAAGAGCAGCAAGGACAGGCTGCTCTGCAGGGTAAGGTGAAATGGGAGCCAAGAGTGAGAGCAAGGCAGGCAGCGACCTCACTGTCACTAAGCAAGAAGAGCAGAGCACGTTCTGAGAGAGAAACCTCAGAGAAACATCCAGCAGTGCAGGGGTCACCAGACAGATCTGAAGTGAGGAGGCAGGTCTCAGGTCACGTGGGGAACCCAAGGCAGTGAGGCAGCGTCAGGCTCAGCAAGATACATGGCCAGGTACAGCACACCCAGGGAGTTCAGGAAACAACCTGAGCTTCAGTGTGGCTCCCACGACATGAGGCAGAGGCCACAGACAGGACCTGTGACAACTCACTCTCCGATCCAAGGTGAGCTGGCTGCGTGGTGCCAGAACTGGCCTTGGACATGGGCTGCAAGACTGTTCCTGCACTTCAAGACCTGACAACCATGTTGGACAGGTCAGCCCTAATCTGAAAGGTAACTTCCATGAAATGTAACCAATCTATGAAATCTCTCAGGCTTGATTGATCTGTGATCTCTAGTTCTTAAAACTGACTTCTGCATGGCTTTAAACCTTCCTTCCAAGAATCTGTGCAAGGAACTCACCTGAACTTGAACTACAAAACAAGACACTATCTCCTCTCTTGTCCAGAGCCTGAAATTGTTAGTCCTCTGTAAATACAGCAGAAACCACACCATAGAAAAGTCACTTTGCACTATAGGTCCAGATTTTCCGGTTGCTGCTTTCCAGTAAAGACTGTTTCCAGAAAACTTATAAACTATGTTAAAACTAAGTCTACAAACTATCAAATGGCCACAAAAAAGATACACAGTGAATAAACAGAACTAGGAACCTACTGTGTCCTCTACAGACTGCAGTTAATTTTAATGTAGCACTACAATACACAAAATAATTACTTATAATTTCAAAGAATATCAAACAAATTATGGATGTTTTTGCCATCTACATTTAAAAAAAATAAAAAATCATTAAATTAATAACTGAAACTTGTCCAGTCAAAAATTAACTACAGCATATTACTGCACTGGTAATGACAATAGTGAAAACAGGGATTTGTCCACATCACTACAATAAATCTTAGAGCTCAACCGCAGCTTTGCCAAAAATCCCAACCCTACGTATGCTGAGGAGCTGTTCATACTGCAAATGTCCCTCAAAGCCACCCCTGACAGGGGAAAACATATACCAGCACCAAGCCTACAGTCACACCATACAGTCCTAGTAAGAAATATCTGACATAGCAAGGAGTGAATCTGTTACATCAGTAGTTACTTCCCATTCCCAGTGGAATGAGCTCATTCTTCAACAAGCTGCAACTCAGAGTGAGAAAACCCTTCTTCTTCTATGAACAGTGGAAGATTATCTGGATATTGAGATGCTAAAAGGTCTGGTTGCATCAGGAACAGCATTTACCTCAATGGAATACCAGCCCTGGACACACTGCCATGTTGATTATCCAGGGCAGAACAGAGAGAAAGCAAGCACAAGAGTATTTAAAATCCTAGTTTAGCTGAAGAGAAAAAACAAACAGACATGGAGCCTCTTACATATCCTTTGTGCTCCTCTGAATAAAAATTAATCAAGGAACAAGACATCTTCTACACAGTCCCATTTATGAACTTTAGTTAGTGCTGTCACGTAACTAGGGCTGTCACATAAACTAGGAAGAAACACTGTTGAATGTTGCCTTATTTCCATTTACCAGTCTTCTTGCTACTATTTTGAGGATGCTCCACAAGCGAAAAAAGAAAATCATTTTTTCTTTCTAGAGATGTATTAGGAACACTTGTGCCACAATGCCTTTAAGCATTCTTTACTACTTTACATAATGAAGTGCACATTACGAATTAATCAAACTAAACTACACTGAAAAGACAAAGGACATAGAGGGTAGACTTTATACACTAAGTCATCTAAAAATCTTATCTTATCCTTGATATCATTGCTTGGGTTGAAGAAAAGACTAATGCCAGGAATAATTATTGGTTAACTTCCAATTCTCAGCTACCATCCATCAAGAATTAGGGGGGTAGAAAATGAAAAATATATTAACACAACTTTATACCACTTGAACATAAATCAACATCTGATAGCATAAGCTCCAATACCAGAAAACTGTAGCTGCTGGAATATTTATGGTTATGTACAATGTAAAATATGTCAGCATGAGTGTTAAAAGAAAAGCAAAGAAACTGGAGAAAGAACCTGAACTTACATTTTTATTCACAACAAAATTCAGTGTAACCATTTCCACTCTTTAATTCATCCTGAGAGCTCACTTCTGTAAATGCCAGTTGGTTTGTTTGGTTCTTTTTTTCTGGAGCTTTTGCAGTCTTCTATATCTACCGTCCTTATTTCAGATTAATTAAAACATCCAGTCCTGCTAGCCCAGTTTCTCCCTCTCCTATCCCATCTTTTTGGCTATCTTTTCTCACATTACTGAAGTTTGAATTGTGAGTAAGGAAGGAGATATCTTTCTAAATCTGTTTGGAATACGTATATATTTTAACTCCTATAGGAGGAGAATGTAACCATTCTGCAACTTAAAAGAATTTTAAATGTGTCGACTCATTATTAACCTTTATCTGATGAAAAAAATAGTATATAAAGGTGTATTTTTTAATTCAGCCTCCTTTAAACAATGAAATTTAAAAATCACTAGCATCTAAAGTACATCATTTGTATTGTCCACAATTAAATGCCATCTACCTCATTTCTGAGTCAGAATCCAGTTCTATATATTTCTTAGAGATATTATCTCACTACTTCATACTTTCAGCAGTAATATATCAGGCTAGTGGAAAACACTCTGTACTATTTAGTAAAACTAAAAGATGTTGAAAAAAATCCCTGAAAATAAGTTAAAGTTGGTTTGGGTTTT
>NW_010189448.1:489-913 GCF_000695765.1 Mesitornis unicolor | reverse complement strand
TTAGTATTAGTATTACTGTTTAATTAAAACTCTTCGCTTTCTTTTCCAACCCATAAGCCTCTCTCCTTTATTCTCTTTCTCTTCCCATCATGAGGAGCAGAGAGGAGTGCATAGAGAGCGTCTGTCCGGCAAGCAGGCAGCACTGCAGAGACAGCTCTGCCCAGGAGCAGGGCTGAGGGACACTGCCTGCAAGCACCACGGGAAGAGGAGCAAGAAAGAGAGGTTAAAGACAGCCAGAAGTGGAAAAATGTCAGAGATCACTGAAGGAGAAACCTTCACAGCACCTAGTACAGTAAATCTCAGGGTGCAGGGCACATCCTGGAGGGATCTCCTAGACCTGGCACATGGAGGAGAAGGATGTGCTGCAGATCAGAGCTTTCCTGTCACACCATCAGAGGCACAGGGCGTGATGGCTGCCGTATCC
>NW_010189448.1:0-389 GCF_000695765.1 Mesitornis unicolor | reverse complement strand
GTACCCCCTGCCAGGATCAGGACTCAGCCTGCCCGGGAGCTCCCCATGGTGCTGCAGGGAGAAGCGGTGGGTGGAAGCAGTGACCCTTGGCAAGGCAGGTCAGGATCCTCCTGCTGTCAGCTGGGTGCTGTGTGGCTCCGGGCTGCTCACAGCTCCACATCATCTCGCAGGACACGTGCAGAGGCAGCATTACTCTGAAAGGGAAGGAGTCTGTGCTTTGAGTTTTCTCCTCCTGCTTGGCTGGATGCGCACTGTGGGATGGGAATTTCTTTCTCCTTTGCGGAAAAGGCACAGAGACCCCAGTTCTCATAAGCACCCATCTGAGCACCTTCTGAGCTGCTGCAGACACAGAGATGCTCCCGGGAAGTGCCTGGCTGCCAGGAGGGGTC
>NW_010189447.1:0-207 GCF_000695765.1 Mesitornis unicolor | reverse complement strand
CCCGAGCGCCCGCCTGTGCCCCTGCAGGTGACGGTTGGGTGCACAAGGCGCTGAATTTGGGCACTCGGGTCCATCTGGTGGAGGAGCTGCAGGTTTTCCAGCCGGCGCAGCCCGTGGAGAGCCTGGTGCTGGCCAGTCGCAAGGTGAGCGATGGCGCGGGGATGGCGGCGGTGTCCCCTCTCGCGGTGTCATCTCTTGCGGTGTCCC
>NW_010189446.1:0-2642 GCF_000695765.1 Mesitornis unicolor | reverse complement strand
GTCCCCTCTGTCGCTGCTCGCTCAGCCCCACAGCCGCCGGCTTCCTGTGAGGGAAGTGAGGCCCACGCTGCGCCCCACATTCAAGGAGAGGGATGTGGGTGACCAGGCCACAGCTCTGCACCTCAGAGTGTTTTATTGGCAGTCAGAGAAGCGAATGACACCAGACCCCAAACACCGAGTCCCCCACACGAGAGATCTGCTGCTTCTGCACAACCCCGCATGCCGCTGCCCTCAGCGGCACCGCCACAGGCACTGCACACACCCAGCGCTCTGCTGTCCAAGGCAAAGACCGAAACGTAAAGCTGATCAACGCTCCAGGGCTTCAGGAAGCCGTTTCTGTCCAAGTCAGCCCATCGCGTCCGTGCACGCTGGACCAGAGCCTTCGGGAGATTCCCCAACCGCGCCGTTAGGAGATGAACTGAGTCTGTGGGGTGATTTGTTCCAACTTGTGATCAGCTGGGTTTGCTGATGCCTCGTAATTGCAGATGGTGACTTGGTGGCGATGAGCCTGAATCGAGATGAAACGTGTCAGTCCACAGCAGAGCAGGATTCAAGTCCCTCCTAAAACACCCGACTGGCAAGAGCTGAGCAGGCTCTGATCGCACAGACTTTTCATGGCACACCTTCCACCCCCACCTCTCACACTACTCCCATTTCTTCCTCACTGCTACAGCTCAACATAAGCTCCGATTCAAAGCCCTTTTTGCACTGTTAGCACAGTCCTGCTCATCTCTGCTCTCACCTACCTCTGTCCACTCTCCTTTCAGGCCTATATAAAATATCTTGGTTGTCTCTGCTCCAAAGTTCTTCGGGAAGTGCATGGAGAGGTGGTAAACATTGGAGAAACGGGCAATTCTGAAAGAAAACACACACTGAAACTGGAGCTGTGTACAGGCAGCCACACGGCTGCACCTCCACCTCTCAGCACAGCACCACAGCCCCGCACCATGCGTAGCTCCTACCCTAACCCAAGTCAGACGTATCAAGGGTGCAGGAGCAGCAGCTTCCCTCGTGTTTGTGGTGAGGGGGCCAGCAACGAGCTGCCACTGGGGCCAAGACCAAGGGACACCAGGATGGTTCTGCACCCTGAGAAGTCCTGGGGCATGGGCAGCCCCTGGCTTTGGGGAGGTTTTCAGACCACAGCTCTCCCCTGATAAGGGTGAGACAGAGCCGGGGAGGCAAATTCCACTGTAGGCAGCTTTGAGATGCAAGGGAAGGAACCAGCCTCTGCTAACACCTTCCTAAAGTTCAGCAGCACATCAGCAAGCTGAGTGCGCTCGGGAGGAGCAGCCCCTGCACCCCCCGGCGCGTGGGTCCACACCGTACTTGGTGGGGTACTCCAGCTCGCCCGTCGGATCCCGGTTCAGGCTGAACGTCTGGTCCGGTTCCCTGGCTGTGTCATCAAAGGACATGTGAGGAATGTTCCTGAACCTGAGAAGAGAGGCAGGAAACCCAGGACGTTATTAACACAGATCAGCTAATTGGTTTCTTCCTCAGCCATTAGCACTACCCGGATTCTTCTCAACAATAAGAAACTGGGTTTGCTTTGTCTTCTAAGGGACAAAAATACCAACACCACCACCAAGCAGAACACCAGCACCACCATCACCAAGCATCATCATGTTCCAGAACGCTCAACACCCTGCAGAAATAACAAGGAGATAAAGCTGGGGAGACGCAGATCTCAGCATGCCTGGGTACATGAAGGGACCCAGAGCCCAGCACACTGGAGACCAAGGAGCACAGGGGCTCGATAAAGGTGTATTTCTTTCCTCACATGCAAGAACTGCAGAGTACTCAATACTATTTCAGGTTTTAAAAACCAGCAAACCTAAGAAGGATCTCTGTTCCCTCAGGAGATAAGTCAGGCCATGTGGCCCAGCACAGCAGGGCCATGGCCAAGAGCCTGACAACCCTGACGTGGCTGCAGGACGCTGTCCCTTGTGGCCCTCCCTCCCTCCCTCCCAGGTCTTGGAGTCCCCCCAAGCGTGACCCCTCTGAGGCCATCGATCCTTCTGCAGCGCTAGGCCAGCAGCAGGTTGGTTTCCTCACAGCACAGCCAGTGCCTCACCAAACGTGCTCCTCTAATTAAAACCAACGCCTCATCTCTCTGGAGAAAAGGCAGCAAGTATCCGCACTCGTCTCCATTCAAGTTACAGTTGCTTTTTCCTCCTGGGGCCCTGGAGTGACTGAGGAGCTGCAGGGAAACGCTGCTTGCTGCAGTACCCAACAGTGTGAGAACTGCTGCTCTCCTTAGTTACCAGTCAATCAGGTCAGTTTAGGCTCCAGCCAAGTTAATTCTCGTGTCACTTACAGTCTCATCTCTGCCGGATGCGAACCGTCGTCCTCGCCCATCACAATGACTCCTTTTAATTTCACGTTGCCCGTAAACCTGCCGAGAGACACAGCAGCAGCGTTTGCAGCTCTGTTCTCTCCAAAGCGGCCCCGGTCACAGCAGCACATGGCCGTGCCTCGCTCCCCGGTGCGCTGAGGCGAGGAACAGCCCTGGCAGCAGCCGAAACGCCGCCAGAGAAGCTCGGGGCAGGGACTCACGGGATGTTGAAGAGCAGCTCCTCATCATCGTCGCTTTCTACGCACTGGGGAGAGACAGCAGCAGGTCAGGGCTGGCCCCAGGGCCGCGG
>NW_010189445.1:29536-36149 GCF_000695765.1 Mesitornis unicolor | reverse complement strand
AAGAATGAACCCTATACAAAGTCAACAAAGCATGTGCTGCTCTGGGGCTGTGGTTGTAGGGCAGAGAGGTTCTCCTTCCCCTCTGCTCTGCCCTGCTCAGACCACATCTGCAATATTGTGTCCAGTTCTGGGCCCTCAGTTCAAGAAGGACAGGAACTGCTTGAAAGAGTCCAGCAGGGCCACAAAGATGCTGGAGGGAGTGGAGCATCTCCTGCTGAGGAGCGGCTGAGGGAGCTGGGGCTCTTGAGCTTGGAGCAGAGCAGACTGAGGGTGGCCCTCATTCATGGGGATCCATTTGGAAAGGGCCAGTGTCAGGAGGAAGGAGCCAGGCTCTGCTCTGGGATGTCCAATGCCAGGACAAGGGGCAATGGTCCCAAGCTGGAGCACAGGAGGTTCAAGCTGAAGAGAAGGAAAAGCTTTGTGAGTGTGAGGGTGGCAGAGCATGGCCCAGGCTGCCCAGAGAGGTTGTGGAGTCTCCTTGTGTGGAGACACCCAAAGCCCTGGCCGTGTTCCTGTGTGACTGCTCTGGTGATCCTGCTGTGGCAGGGGGTGCACTGGGGGAGCTTTCCAGGTCCCTTCCAACTCCTCATATTCTGTGATTCTGTGATCTGGGGTTGAAGAACTTGGAACACAAAAAAGTAGTTGTCAATAGGGAGTCGTCATGAATGGAGTTTGCCTTGCACAGGGATTGATACTAATGCTATCAGCAGGCTAGTGGAAGTCTAATGCTATTCAGTATTTCTATTTTAATAACTAAATGGTAATGAATATATTTGGTAAAATTTGTGTATAACATAAAAATGGGAGAAATAGTAAATATTACATTTTAAAAAGAACAGTGAGCACTTTGAGGGGATAGAAAGCCACAGAAATAATTCTGGAGAATTGCTTTGTAGTTTGAAAACTGAAGAAACCAGTCTGCTTAGTTCATTTAAAAAAAAAAGAGAGAGAGGAAAAAAATTATTTGGAAGTGATTGATTGCAATGTATAAATACTTTCATGCGGAGGAAATCCCACATTGTAAAGGGCTTTTAATTTTAGGGGAGATAGGCATAGTACAGTAGCATCCTTTTGTGCTGGAACCTGAATCCAGATAAATTCACATTAGAAACAAACCTCAAATTTTTTAACTTAATAGGCTACAGAGGAAGATGGGGATTCTTCATGGCCTAAGATGGAGATTTTAAAGTTTCTCTAAAGAAATGTGAATAACCTTCAAATCAAAATAGGATTGGTTTTCTTATATGCATTAGTGAAAAATAAGTTAGTAGTCTTAGTATGGAGTGAAATTTAATAGACTGTGATATGCCAGAGATCCAGCTAAAGTATTTTAAAGTATTTTCTGAGCTATGAATTTATAGGAAAAGAACATGTTTTATTTACAAAAATATCTTAAAGGAATATTAAGGTTTTAAGTCATGCATTCAGAAAGGGAATAACATAATGTAGGCTTCCCAGGCAAACGTAACTCCAAACGGTTTTATCTGTGCATTACGAAATGGTCCAATTACACGTTCTTAGATGTTGGTAGTCAAGTAGAAAATGGATAAGGTACAAAGGAGAGTAAAAGGCACTGTCTGGGCAGAGCAGTGGAATAGTATCATGGAAATACTACGTGATCATGCAGTCATAAATTTATTCTAATGAATACACATGAACAAAACTATTGCTGGCATTTACCAGCTTGTGAATGCTTATCTCTGCAACATCTGGGATCCTTTAATGGGAGATCGAAGAGGAATGAGAAAGCGACCAAGGCAGTCAAATAGAGAAAGAACATCCCAAAGGCAGAGCTCTCTGAGAGGGCTATAGAGTGCTTTAAAAATTTTGTGGAAGAAAAATACCTCTTTTAGGGATTGTTTCTGCTTTCAAAAGAATTATTTAGACTCAATTCTTCATTTACCTTGTCCTGTTGTACTGGGATAAATCTTAAAGACTATTATATTTAACTCATTGCCAGATGGATCAGTTACCTTGTTTGTCCAGGTACACTAAGTTGGCCGAGCGGAGTTTGATGGGAATCTGGAGATGCTGGAAAAAAGGAGAGAGATGTCATTTCTGTAAATTTTGTACATGGCTCTCCAGTGTCAGGGATGATTGAAAACTGTGATTGAAGAACTGCGAGAACTCTGTATTTTATTTCACATTTCTGTGGGCTGAAAAGGCAGACAGAGGAAGTGCCATAACTCTCTGGATAAAAAACTAATAAGAACTTAATTTTAGTGATTGCTTCTTGTTCTCAGCTGCTCATAATGGCATAGAGATGGCTTCTTCTGCCATGTGCTACCTCAGAAAGAACTTAAATGGGCTTGTCTCATGGAATAGTAATAGTAAAAAGAAAGCAGTACAGAATAATAAGAAGCAAATGTAGCAAGCCAGTGAATCTGTATGTTCTTCTAGACTATAAACTTGCATTTCACAAAGTATACACTTCTTTGTTTGATAACATTTCATTGCATAAAACTTAGTTGTTCTTCATTTCCCTTTGCAACACCTTTCTTCTCATCCTTCTTTCTTGAAACAAGAAATGAAATCAATGTAATAGCTTTTTCTTCACACTAAAGGGAAAAGTTGCAACAACCTTGGTGTCTCTAGTAGGAAGTACCGGTGGGAATTGTACTTTGTTGTGAATTTTTCTTGATTTCAGTGATACAGTTCAAATATGGCTTGGCTAAACAATGTTCATGAAGTTTCCTTCATGTTTTATGCTACGTAGTCCATTTCTTATCTTGCATTAACTGCAGCGGTAATATAAGACATGTACTTCTATTAGTTCAGTGACCTACTGTATTTAAATATAAAAAGAGATTTCATAAGGAAAAATTGTGGTCTTCATGATTTGAGAATTAGATGGATAATAAGGATAATGACATTCAAAGAACAAGGACAGTATACTCAATGGGAATAATGATAGGGTAATAGAAATTACAGTCACCAATGTGGAAGAATATAGAAAATACAGACTTCTTACCCTGAGAAGACAGGAAACCTATATTATGTGTCAGAAAGAACTGGCACATGAAATTGCAACTCCACTAGCAAGGATTTTCAATTAATCTTTAGATTCTGGGATGGTACCGTGTGACTGGCAAGTAAGAAAAGTTGTGTTTAAAAGAGAAGGAAAAGCTACAGGACTGGTTTTTGACTTGATGTTGTGCAAGGTCTTAGAGAACGTTTGAAAGGAAGACGTAATCAAGATCATGTAAATGGAGGTAAATAGAAAATGGGATAAAATGTGATGGGTTTATCAAAAGTAAATCGTGTCGGACAAACCTCATCTTTCTTTGATAAGATAAGGGATTTCTTTAACAACAGCAATGCAGTGGTCCAAATACATCTGAATTTAGGCAAAATATTTGAAACAGTGCTCATGGAAATCATTATTTAAGCAGGAAAGGGCAAGTATTGGAATTAAAAACTGGCTAAAGCCTTATAGCAGTATATTTTGAAAAGAGAGGTCGTGAAAATATGGGGAGTTTATTTATGATAGTTTTCAAATATTCATTTTGGGACTGATTCTGTTTAATATTTCACATTAGTGACCTTAGTACAAAACCCAGTTTGTGCTCATGAAATCTGCAGATAACAGAGAGATGGGAGGTATTACTGATATTAAGGAGAATCTGCCTGTAAGATAGGAAGAATGAGATGACGGTCGATAGGAATCATCACAAGGAGAAAACAATTAACACTGCGAAGTCTTTCATTTAGGGCCCTTCTGCTGTGGCCTAGAGGCTCATTGGTCTGCAGGGATGCAGGAAGTTCGACCACTGTGTTTATTAAGATAAACGCATTAATGGTATTTTTCGGCCATGAAGAAGGCCGGTGTAAATGTCAAAACCACATTTTCTGTGGGTACTGGAAAATACTGATACAATTCGGACAAAATACTGTTAAGATCTCATCTGGATTACTGGTATCAGTCTGACCATCTGTACTGGAAAAAAAGGTGAATTTAAACTGGAACAAATGCAGAAAAGGTCTCCAAGGACCCTTAATGGAATGGTAAAAAAGTCTTTTGGGAGAAGATTAAAAGAATGTGGCTTGGTTTGGCTGACCGAGATGAAGATTCAAAGAGGATATGATTACTTGCTAGAAATACATTTGGGGCTAAATAGCAAGTAGGGAGAAGAACAATTAAAGTTAAAAGATAAGATCAAATGGTTATGAATTAATCAAGAATACATTTAGATAGGAAGTTAAAATAAGTTCTCTGGCCATCAGAGAAATGAAGTTCTGGAACTGTCTTCCCGACAGAGCAATGGGTGCAAGGAATCTGAACGGCTTACAAGGTGAAGCTTAATAAAGGTAAGGGAAGGCCGGGGATGGTCATGAAGTTGGAAAGTAAAGCTTGTGAAATGAGGCTTTGTGCATTTGGTTTGCTGTCATTCTAAGTGTGCTAAAGGAAGATTTGTTCTCCATGTAGGGCTGTATCGGGAAGTGCTTGGTACTATGCATTTTATTTGCTGTAACACTAGTATGTGGAAGGCAGTGAAGCTAGAAAAGTTGGTATGAAGATACAATGGCACAGATAACAGCAAGGGCTAAGCCGTGGCTTGGTTTCTGTTCTGTAGATACCAGGTGTGTCCATGAAAGCAAACTGACCCTTTTCACAGACATGTTTCAGTTTGGGATCCAAGGGTTTCTATGGCTGATGTGTGCAAGGACAGAAGATTGGGCCGGCCCAGGCCCACTCATTAGATGAGGTTCTTCATTTCTTGCTGAATCATAAGCTTTCAGCATTAACAGTTGTATTTAATTGTTTCATTTAATTATTGTATCACATGCTTCACAGTGTCCATTCATTGCCTGAAAAGGAGAAGAAAAAAATTCTTATTTTCTTCTCTCCTTTTTGGTAATGTAATTTCACTTTTGAAATGTTTTTCGCCCATCTTTCTGTGACGAGATTGACCACAGCTTTGATGGGATTTCAGATTTGATGCAATGAAACAGGTCAGAAAAAAAAATATTTATGGGTTAAGTTGGCAAAGATCCTCTTGGTGTAGGGTAGGGGTGGAGGGCGCCTTTCCCTGTAGTTTGTAAAATGGTTCACTTTAGGATCATTTAAGTTCATTTCACCTAACAATTTCGCTGTCATTATAGGGGTCTAAGGCATTACAAATTTCCTTGATACCTTTCTGTGATACTGTAGGTTTTGAGGAATAAAAGTACCTTTGTATCATTGAAAGGTAGTGGGGAGTGACTTCTGGAAGGTGGAAAGGCTGCATGTTCTTGTGGGCCCTGTTGGTTGCCTGTAGTGTCCTTCTCAGACCTGTGTTCCAGGATTGAACTGATGCATGATATTGATGCCAGAGTCATGACTCAGAAAGTGCTGTTTAATCGATGAACTATAAACCTGAGTTCTTTGTTGTTTGATTTTATTAAAGATCGGTAGCATCATTCTCAAGAATTGAGGTGCTAACTACAGCTTTGTGATTAGTTTCCACCTGAGTGTCTGCATTCACTTCAAAGTTTGAACCAGGCCTGATGTACTTCAGCACTTCCTGAACTGCTGTGTAGTACTGATGTGTGCTTTTCCGCATCTGAGAGTTTGGATGCATTTAAATTATGGAACCATTTAAATTTATAATCATCATTATGCTGTCTTGCAGAGAGCAGTTTCTAAGACACATTGTGCTGAGATACTAACATTTATCATCTTGTGTTGTCATTAAATTCTTATGGCTGGTATTTATATTTCTTTACTATTAAATATGAGGTAAAATATAAAAGCATTCTCTCCCTTAAAAGGGATTGCAATGATAAAACCCCAAACCAGACCAATAGTAAAGGAAAGCACTAAGTGAGGTAGTTCACATGGTAATTCAAGACCAATTGGTATTTTTACCTCCAGAAAAGAAAAATACAGCCCAAATGCAAGGTGTGAGGAAGAATTTGAAAGACATGTGAGAGATTCTAATGGAACAAAAAATATATTACCTTCTATCCGTTTTTAAGCTTTTGCAGAGTTCTTGGAGTAGCTGAGCTGCTCATAAAATGTTCAGTCTACTTTTATAAATCTGAAATAAGTTACTATGATATTTCAAATACATGCATAGAGGTAAATGTTGTACCTGTTTATAAATGCTGCTAGGAAGGATACTGAATGTATAACCTAAATGCAATGAAACCAGTGACTTTATAAGGGACTTGATTTTCAAGGAGCTGCACTAGAAATCGGTATTCAGGACAAACCTCTTTGTTACGTTAAGAAAGAAACTTGTAAAATTGTAAGTTATTTAAGAAAATCTTGAAGGTAAGTTCACAAAATCTATTTTAAAGATTTTTTTTTTCAGGTTATAAAATTTGGGACATTTTTAGATTCCGTGGACCTTGCCCGGTATAGCAGATCCCTTCCCAGTGTTTGCCATTCCAGGGCACAGAAATTGCCTTTATGCCATTCAGAAACACACTGCTGTGGGCTATGGTGTTGAAAGCCTTTCCCTAAGGGGTCCAGAAGGGACACAGTTCTTAGCTTGAGAACGTAGTCTTCCAAGCCTTTCCACTAAAACCTAAAAAACCTAGACCACATCTGAAAAGATCATGTAGGTGTGGCCAGTACAGCTTCTTTTCATTTTATCTTCTAAAGGAGGAATTCTCTTATAAAGCAAGA
>NW_010189445.1:23191-29505 GCF_000695765.1 Mesitornis unicolor | reverse complement strand
GTAGGGAAACCATGGTAGCCTCCTTGGCTTATAGATTTGGGTTTTTTTAGTTTCTTCCTCCCTTCCATGGAAGTCGTGTACCTCCTTCTCCCTTCTTCCCCTGCTTTCTTATTTTATAGCCTCCCCTACTAAGAAGAGAGTTTTCATCTCTTCTTTCTAGCAGCCTAACAAGTCCCAGCTGTTAGTTCAAGCAGCGCGTAGGAGCCACTTTCCTGTTTTCACACAGCGGGAGAATTTAAATGCAGAGTGAACCAGGAAGGGGTTTATGTGTGTTATCCCTGACACTGAACTGTTAAGTGGGTTCCAGCAGGTAAAGGTTTAGAGTTTGTCAGATGAAGGAAAGCAACTCCTGTGTTATGAGGAAAGAAAGCTAAAGAAGGTGCTCCAACAGTAAATTGATCTGTTTAGTCAACAGCCCTGGATCCCAGCTCAAGGATAAAAGCTTCTTCCATCTAGACTGACTGGATCATTCATCTACAGCAATGTGCCGCTTCAGCTTGCCTGGCCAAGATACCATCGGTTGGCATCTTTGGAGATGCTTATGAGGGAAATGTCAAGTAATCAAACAGTTACTGATGCCTCAACATCTTCAGGAAGCACTTTCTCTGGACTAAACAAAAGTCCAGAAAATGAACCCTTTGTGTGTGGGAAGTCAAAGATCAAAGACAACTTTATGTCACCAAATTTCTGAAATCTATAGATCCCGTCTTGCTGCCATAAACCTCTCAGAGTGAAGGAGCTGGTTTCATATTACTCTTTTGAAACCTCACTTAAAAAATACCATGTTTAACCAAGAGAACACCTTTGAAGCTATTGCTGATAGTTTAGCTAGCTCTGGATTTCACCTTCTGACTTTGATTTTCTTCCAGACGTTCTGTAGTATGGGCTAAGGTTCTACTCATCTGTCACCCATCCCCTGTGGCAAGAAACATTGTTTCTGTAACTGTCATTGCGCAGAAATTCAGGCATTGCCTTCTTTCAGGGGAATACTTCTTCAGGTGGTTTCGGTGGCTTGTGGCATACATAAGTGCACTAATATCCAAGTATACTGCCCTTGCAAGTGATCACTTGAAACTGTTTTAATTTTCCTTAGATATAGAAAGGAGAGGGGAAAGGATTTTGACGTGGGGGGAAAAAAAAGAAGCTAAGCAAGATCTTTATTTTGCCCACGAGGTATGTACACTTAAATTTGATCATTCCATACAAAGTGTTAAAGGGTGGTATTAAGTGTCCCTGCTATAAAAAGAGTGGAGGAGTAGACAGAATTAGTTAGGTGGCATTGAAATGCTGGTGCTGGTTGCCAGTCCTGAGTCAGTTGGTTCACTGGTTTGCTTTATAAATTAAAAAAAGGGAGACGTGGGAAAGACAAAATAGCACAAAGGGTGAATGTAACTTTATGTCATAGCATACAGAGTAAATTCTGGGGAGTCGTAGGTCCAACATTCCTCTTAGACACTTAAAGACCTTTCCTAGTTTTGATTTGTTTAAGGCACTACTTTCTGGTCACTAGCTCATGGAGCATTGTGCAAATTGAGCACTGTTGTGGCTACCTGCATCAAACCTTCGTTAGACAGAAAGCAAACATAAGGAAGATAGGAAAGACCAGAAAATAATTTGTGGGAGAGCTGGGCACACCACTACTTTGAAGAAGAAAATGTTAATAGGAATCTTAAGTTCATATTCCAGACATTAAAGATTCATCTAAATGTGGTGGTACAGATATCATCCAGTACTGTCTCCTCACCCAACCGTTTATGGAGCTTTTCAGAGACAACTTTTAAAAAGCCCTAAAGGAGAGATAATAGATATTAAACTGGGTGGGAGAAGAGGGGCAGAAATGCGTAGCAGTTCCGATGATGAAACTTGTTCCTTTCCCTGTCTCTTGAGTTGTTCAGTCTGACAACCTTCCGGTCCACAAAGCTAAACATGTTGCCAAATAGCTGCAGAAAAATAATTTCCAGAAAAGGGTGGCATCCGATTTATTTCCTGCATCCTACCCTGTCTTGTTGTGGTTTTGGCTGCAAGATTACAAGTCTAAAATGGACAGAAGTGTCATCGGCCCCTAGAGACCGTGTCCAAACAATTGAACATGCTTGGAGGAAAGGTTTCTTCTTTGGCTCTCTCAATACTTATTGCTGCCAATTATTGAGCAGTTATGGCCAGACACAGACTCACTGTGGTTCATGGCTGGCTCTTGGGTTCAGAAGTATCTGGAATTGTTCAAGGAAGGCTAAGGAGGTGTCCAAACATTTCCTCAAGGTTCCTTTGATATTCTGTGCTGCTGGCGGTCTTTAGGCATGATGGTTTCTCTCAAGAGATATTACTGACTCATATCTCAGAGACTAGGCTAGTATAGGAACTTAAATAGAGAGATGAGAATTCCTTTTCTGTTCATCTGAGAAACTGGGCTCGCTTAGATCTCTTCAGCTCAAGGCAGACAAGGTTTTGGAAGAGCTGAAAGCCACAGAGTTCACAGCCAGTTTTCAGGGCTTGAATCAAACTCTGCTTTTGTAGAAAATCTTTTCAGTTCTGTCAGTGACCGCAGTTAGCAGTCCTCTTTTAGGAACTGACTACCTGCAAAGACCACAAGAATCTGCCAGTCCTAATCAAAGGTGAATGCAAAAAACAACAACACTCCTCTTGCTGTTCTCCCTCCTCTACCCCCTTCAAAAAGAAATCAACATTGCCCCTGAAATCCAATTTAAAGCCAAAGTTGAATCTAGATATCATTTATCAATATGACTGATAGACCTGAAGTCAGAGAGGAGATGTTTTTATTTCTCTCCTTATGATGATTCTTTGTCTTGCCTTTTTTTGGGAGTCATTTGGTTTGAAAGGCTCAAAACGGTGGCAATTCTGACTAGACACAGAACGAGAGCCCATAGGTCTCGTCCCTTTCTGCTCCTGGTTATCTTGCTCATGAAAAAACCCTTGAAGAGTATTACTTGGCCATGGTGAAAATATGAATCATAGAAGACATTGCCAGGAGGAAGAGATTAAATTTCTGTATTCTTTTTCCAAACACACACACACACGCTCTCCATACTGGATTTGAATCTGCATTTTGGACAACTGCCTCAGTAGAAGGAAATTCTTACACGTTTTACTAGAGGAGAGTAATCCATCCTTTCAACATTCGGAATGGATTCAGGTCTCTAGGCCTTTGAATCACTTCCATCTATATCTTAGTAAGACAAGAAAGTACATCATGTTCTTGGTGGGCTGTGACCATTGCCTTTCAAGTTGCTATCCTTCAGATCTTCATTAGTCCTTAGGCTATCATTAAATGCTTGGCAATGGTTTTATCTTATCTTTGTTGTTAATGTCTGCAGGTGCATTAGTTATCTAGAGAACTTACTCATTAGAGATCATTTTTACAGCAGGGTAGTTCATGCCTTCTGGGAAACTTATTACTTGAAGAATCCCTGTCAAAATAAGACTTTCTTTTGCCCCATTTCAAGTTCTTCCCTTGACAAATGCCACCTGGGGTCTCAAAAGGGCTTTATTTTACACGTGCTTAGACAGCTTCTAAAATTTAATGCTGACAGGACATCAAGCTATATCCACAACAGAATACCCCTGTTATATTATTTTGTTAATTTTATACTGAAGAATGATATGCAGTTTGGATATGATCTATACCAGAACAAGAGAGTTTAATGTACAAAATAAGCATTTGAAGTTTGGACTCGGTGCATTTTCCATCAACACGTGAAACACTTGATCCAATACCAGCCAAATATAATTTGATGGAGATGTCTGTCTTGTAGCCTGCTCCAAGAATCACAACTGGCAATGAGTATTCAATCAAAAAAATCAGAGCAACTCTTAAATGTTCACTGGAAAAAAACACTAACACAGAGAATACTTTGCAAACAGTACACTATGGTCTACCATTTACTTTTACAAGCTCCCTTTTCTGACAGCCAGGCTGTGATGCTCTCTTGTGCACCAGTCAAAGCTTCTCATAGCATCAGTTTCACTGTAAAATGTGCCCATTCTCGTAAAGAGTTTTGGCCTTTAAAGAAGAAAAATTGGGGACATCCAATGCTGGGCTTTAGGAATCAAGCAACATCAGAATAAGCTTATCCAGACAGCATCTCAGGTTCCAGAGCAGTCCGCTTGCCAGGTTCACCAGTGACTGCTGTTTGTGAGCTGAGAAGAATTTTGATGGCTTTATTATTGTTGTTCCTATTCATGTTACAATTAATTGGCATTATTATTATTTAAGTTTGGGTTGTTTAAATTATTAAATGGTCTTTATCTCAACTGACAAGGTCCTTAGTTTTAATATCCTGATTCTCTTCCCTCATTCCAATGGGGAGGGGTGAGGGCGAGCGAACAAACTGTGTATGTTTACATGTTTGCTGGATTAAACGGTGACAGTCCAGGACTTGAAGGGTTGAAGGGCTTAAAGGACTGAAATAAAATGTAAATAGCCAGGATCTCTCACTCCTTCTTCTCAGGTTCTGAACAATGAAACATACTCTTAGAGAGCCAGGTAGTACAGCATTTGAGGGCAGTACCTTACCTCACCATGGCCGTATTCTTCGCTGTTCCCAACTGTCAGCCTTAACTTCCCATACTCTGAGCTTCCTTGCACAGAAATCTCACAGGAAACTCATAGTTGCCTGACATTACCAACCTTCCCATGGGTGCTCTGTAGGTTCAGAGTATGAAGGGATACTAGAAATACACCTTCACTAATCATTAATCTCACAGGCAAAGCTTCAGAAAAAGCTATTAAAGTTACTGAAGTCACAGATATGAGGTAATACTTTCATGAATTAGGTGCTCATTAAAAGGCAGAACTGTTAGGTTTTCCACACAACAAAAGGTTAATAGTAGGGTGCCACAATGTACAGTACTAACTACTACTATTGTGTGTAATATATTGAGCAGTTATCTATAAAAAGGAGGTAAACAACGAATGAGATGGCAAATATTGCAGATGACATGAAAGCGAATCAGTAGCTGGAATTCAGATCCATACCCAGCTCTCCCTAGAAATTCCCCTGATCCATTGCATTTTTTATCACAGCAGATTCTTTTAGTCCTTTTCGCTGTATTCATGAATGTAACTTGCACAATACAATAACCCAGCAACCTTATGCTTTCCATTCTGCTGAATGAGGTTTATAGCTTTTCATTTTCAGCCTTGGGCTGTCTTGAAAGCCTGAATCCATGTCCCAGCCTGCAGATTGGCAGCAAGTCATTGGTAGGCAGGGCAGGTACTGGGGGAGGCTGTCTCTATGCGACAGCTCTCAATCCATTCCTCTGATTATTATGGCTCAGGGAAGAGCGAGTGCAAGGGAAATGGGAAAAAAAGTGGAAGGAAATAAATACTGCCTTTTCAAATTAAAATATATATATATTCATATAAAGTATCTGGAAATATCAACCACAATAATGTATTTGCCTCTGTATTAGTAGGCATTCTCTCAGTAGATTTAAAAGCAAGTAGCTGTTAAAGATGGTCCCAAGAGAAGAAGCCAAACCTCAAATGCTAATTACCTGTTGAATCTATTATTTCTGGACTCTTTTAAGGAAGAGCTTATGACTTTACTATGAAAAGCATCATAGCATCAAGTAACAATTCACTCTGCTGCTACTTTTCTTGTTTTCTTTTGGGCAGATGGCTCCCTCTCAAGATTGTAAAGCTAAGTCCATTGTGAATGTGTGCGCTTGCTCATAGAGGAAAGAACAAGGAATATAGGGAAATACAAGATACTATTATGATTTACCTGTTTTGTTTTAGCAAGATATGAAACTGTGGGGAAAAAAATACAATCTTTGTCTGTTATCATTCATCCTGAAGGACAGAAAAATGTTTCATAGCTAACCAGATCCTCTCCCTTTTTCTAGTTACATATATCCCAAGTGGCTGCTTGTTCATGGCTAAAATATTACCACTTCTGAGTAGGAATATTGTAGCTGTTTAACAATGGATTGTTATACTACACAATAGTTTTAGGACAGAAAATCGTAACTAATTTCTTCTAAAAATTAGATTATATGGTGGGTACGTTACTTTGCACTAGAGCTCTTGCCTTACCCTCTAAGCCAGCGGTACTTAGAACACTTACCAACAAGTTCCTCAGGGTCCAGTCCTGAGTTTAATTTGCTTAAGGAGGTTCAATTATGCCATCTTCCTCCCTAGGAGCCTGCCCTAACAGTTAGCAAACTGTTTGAGGTAGGGGCAGTGTTTTTCTTCCTGTTGGCCCTGTGCCTTTGTGCTGAAAGGAGCAGAAGATTTATGGTTCCAGGAGAATGGCAGACAAGAAGGGGCATGACTCACTAGCCTGGTACTCCGA
>NW_010189445.1:18717-23160 GCF_000695765.1 Mesitornis unicolor | reverse complement strand
ATTCCTGGGTTCAACAGCATTTCACATTTCTCTCCCTTTATGCATCCTTGTGCAGCTTACTTTTTGATTGTCTGATTGGGGCATTTAATTTTCTCCTGGCACAGTACAGAATACCAAGGTACCTAATCTTCTTTTGAGTGTCAAGCAACCAAATGAGCTGTTACAGTGTGTAAATTTTTTATTAGCAGCCTGTGGGTTATTTCAAAGAGTCCCCATTTTATCAGAAGCAGAATCCAGGATTTTGATCTTGGAAAATTTGGGATATTCGATGAACAGCTAGTTCTGTTCAATAGTGAGTAAGATGAAAACAACATGGAAGAAATTACGGAGTCAAACTTCAGATGACCAACTCAAGATCAATTGTAATGCCACTAACAAGCTTCAAGAGGTGCTGGGTTTCAATATTCATCAATCATATATGATCCAGAATTATCACTTTAGTTATTTGCATGCAGACTTATGTAAAATGAATAATCACCACTGTAAGTGAAAGCTGTAATTCCATCAAGGAGAAGTAACACCAAGAATGGTGGAAATGAAGCCCAAGTCACAACACATCAGAGCTGGGATTTCCTGGGTTTAAGATGCTGTGTATGTGTAACCAGGCTACCTGTCCTTGCTTCTAAGTGTTTGAGTTTGTTCAGGACCTCCTTGTTCATCCATTCAGGCCTCTCAGGGTTTTTGCCTGACTTCCTCTTTGTTGGGATGCATCGCTCCTGAGCGTGGAGGTGATGACCCTTGAATATTAACCAGCATTCTTGGGCCCCTCTTCCCTCCAGGTCTTTATCCCATGGTACTCTACCGAGCAGATACCTGAGGAGGCCAAAGTCTGCTCTCCTGAAGTCCAGGGTAGTGAGTCTGCTGTGCACCCTCCTCAGTGCCCTAAGGATCTTGAACTCCACCATCACTGCAACCAAGGCTACCCTTGAGCTTCACATTGCCCACCAGCCCCTCCTTGTTGGTGAGAACAAGGTCTAGCATAGCACCTTTTCTTGTTGGCTTCTCTATCACTTGGAGAACGAAGTTACCATCAATGCATTCCAGGAACCTCCTGGGTTGCTTATGCCCTGTTGTGTTGTCCCTCCAACAGATATTGGGGTGGTTGAACTCCGTCATGAGGACCAGGGCTTTTGAACGTGAGGCTGCTCCTATCTGTCTATAGAGGGCCTCATCTGCTTGGTCTTCCTGGTTGGGTGGCCTGTAGCTGATCCCCACTATAATGTCAATGCTCTCTCTTTAGTCCTGACCCATAAGCTGTTGGTCAGCTCCTCATCCATCCCCAGGTGGACCTCCATGCACTCCAGCTGGTCATTGACATAGAGGGCAACACCCTCTCCTTGTCTTCCCTGCCTGTCCTTCCTAAAGAGCCTGCAACTTTCCATTCCACCACTTCAGTGACAGGAGCCATCCCACCACATCTCTGTGATGCCACTAAGATCATAGCCCTGCAGGTGTGTACATGTCTCTGACTCCTCTTGTTTATTCCCCATGCTACATGTGTTTGCATAGAGGCATGTAAGTTGAGTCCCTGATGAAGCTGACTTCACAGCTGCGTCACTGATGAAACTAGGCTTTATTTTTCAAAATGTTTACATGGTACAAGAATGGTTGATAAAACATCAGTGTCACTGTCCTCATTTTTAGGCTGCAGAGTCTTCTTCAGCTCAAGAATGAAGTATGTGTCCTCTGCGGGGTAATGCAGCTGATTTCCTGTACCCACAATTTTAACCATGTTGCTTATCTTGTTCTCTATGTGAACAACAAGAAAAGAATGAATGAAGATTTCATCGCAATGTGAATTTTAGCATTTTAAATTTTGGAGTGTTCGACTTTGCAGCCATAATTTTATTTTACTATAATCTCTTTATGTGTAATTTCCTGTGTTAATTCCATCATGTGGAACCACATTAAGTCTCACATGGATCATTATTAGAGCCGCAACTTAGAGATGCTAGTACAGACCTCTACCATTGGAGCTAACTGACCTTAACAACAGGCAGCTATCCTTTATGAGAACCAGCCTCTAAAGGCAAAATGAGACAAGCACTTTGCAAAGGGATTTCATGGCTATTTGCTGACAATAGAGGAACGATGGGACTCAGGAAGCCTTGTCCCGGTGCTCTATGTTTACTAATGGCTACAGAGCCTCTGCTCTAACTCTCTTCAGTCTGTCTCCTTCTGTCTTTGGAAAGAAACTCCCTGTCAGCGCAGCTCAGTCTGTTAAGATGTGCTCAGTAAGTATGAAATAATGACCAAATGTACTCACTAGCCTCCTATATATATTGAGTGTGCACAGCTAGCCTGCACCTTACTGGGGTGAATTATCTAGCGAACAAAGAAAAGTTCCCAGGGCTACCCTAGTATTTGGTCTGCAGTTCTGAAACATCAAGGTACCAAACCTTTGGAAAATAAGTGTAAGAACATTTTAATAATTGACAAAACAGTATAGTTTTATGTAAGTTATTAATCAGAAAAGACAGGGACGTCTATGCTGACATGGTAGAAAGTGTCAGCCTGAGGCAGTTGGCACAAATTTAAATTCAAATTGTTAAAGTTTGGCAGCTACAAGCAAGTAAACCAAGGTCTTATAATGTCAAGTGTCAGGTAACTATTGCACTGTTGCACCAGCTCTCGACAAATGCAAAACTTTCCCAGTGAGATCTGAAACCTTTATAGGGGAAATACCTGTAGATAGATACATGGGATTCAGAAAGCACACCTGACTAGAAACAACGCTGACACCGATCAGATTTGTTTCACTGCCAATATTTAGGGAAATCAATAAACAAACTGAACAGCTTAATTGTTGAAAAATAACATTTTAAAGGGCTTTCGGATTCAGTATCATGGATTTTATTAGCAAGGGCGTTCAAAAGACAAAAATTTATCTTGATCATCTCCTTTCAGCATTTTCAGTCACTATAAACTGTGAGAGCTGTGAAGGCCTTGGTATGAAACATAGGCCCATAACAAAACAATTTACTTATTTTGGTAGTTGGCTGGAAACAAACCCGTGTATGCCAAATATAAAATTGAATAATTTTCTCTTGCAGTTTCCATCAGTTTGTTTTCTGTAATTCACTAGCATTTATGTAGTGCTGTTGATCATTAAGTGTTTTATTGTCGATGTATTCAAAGACACTTGAATAACTGAATTTAAAAATAGATATAGTCGCAGCCGCTTTTTTCTGTAAAAATCTAATTGGAATCTCTGTTGCAGTGTATAATGTTATTACTCATATTAAGTGAGATTTTAAAAACTTCTAACTGTTGAACAAAAAGCCTAACTTGTGCTCTGGCTTAGAACAAAAGTTCTAATTTAATACTGTTAGCCTATATTCCCACTAATATAATTAGAAATAGAATTGATTTTCTGACTGTATCAATACTGGACTCTTTCAATCTGGAATTGATGATCTGCCAGTTAACGTGACAGTAGTTTGAAGAGGAAAAGCAGGACATGTATTGATATTTTTGAGAAGTACTGGGCTTAACCTGAGACCCTTCTTAGAGTTTACCTGACCCAGGTAGCAGCATAGTTTACCTGACCATGCTAAAACCAGAGATGCCCTGTTCTATTTTGTGTATATCTGTATACCATGCACCTCTGTTTCACACTGGCGTCCTCATCCCTCATTCATCTCTACAGAACAGAAGCTTAATTTATGCTGTGGTTTTCTACTAAAAGGGAAACTAAATAGATGTTGGGGCAGGAAAACCTTGCTTTGGTTTATAGGCCAGAGCTAGTCATGCTCCAGGTCTCTAGAGATATCCTGACAAGCGTTGTGGCCTTGCTGGTCCAGATGCTTCCCAGCAAAACTGGCATCTTGCGGGTGCACAGTGAGAAGCAGGAGGAGAGATGGCAAAATGTAAAGGCATTTATGTCCCTTTTCAGCATGTTGAGACCTTTCTACATGACCCCCAGACCTTCTGCTATGTTCTTATTAGTGTCCAAATCCCCAATTACTTGTTTGCTGAGAATAGTTTACTGCTCTGTTTGGGCTTTTTTGAAAAATAAGGAGCTGGTTGTAAAATGAATAGTGTACTACAATATTGTGCCCTCTTCTATTTTTCTGAATTTTTAGGCGCTGGCACTTCCATCATGTTTTGTTCCCCTCACCTTCCTGGACCTTCATGTGTGTGCCAAAATAGGCATCCAGTGTAGAGGGAGAAAGCCTGGCCCAGAATGCACAGTGTGAAGATAGTACGTGCAGTGAGCATATCTGCAGTGGGCACTGGGGGTGGGACGGAGGGAATGGGGTGCCCCCAGAGGGACATTGTGTTCGCAGGAGAGAAGCTTTTCTAGCAGAGTAGGAGGGAGCTCTTACCAAATGTACGTAACCCGGTGACTGGAAAAACACACTAACGACCTTTTGGCTTCCTTTTAGGGGCTGAAGTCCATGGATATTCCTGGGGAATAAGACATCAGTCACATGGGGCTGA
>NW_010189445.1:355-18686 GCF_000695765.1 Mesitornis unicolor | reverse complement strand
AGGAAGGGGGGGAGAAAAGAGTGGCTAGGAGAAATAAGGAAGAGAAACGGCCACTGATAGTGGCCATTTACCCACATATTTGCACTTTATGAGCATGCTACAAGTTCTGCTGCAAAATAAACTCTGATGGCTTCTCAGACTTGTCTCCCCACTGAGAAGCCGGACTCATTGCCTACAGTGATGCTGGCTTTTGAGAAGTTGGTATGGTGGGCTCTATTTGCAACATCCATTCTGGATGGAAAGGCTCTCATGGTCCCCAGTAAAAGCTTTGGAGGACATAGTAGCCTTGATGAGTTGATCGAAAGCTCATTTATCCCCTACCCATCAGAAGTTTAGTGCTTGATGAAATACTCATGTTTGCCTCCCTGTCTGGTAGGACAGCATGACCAGAAGAGCACAAGATAGATAGCACTGATCAAAATGCAATCAATATCCTAGTCCAGAAAATGCAGGAATCACATGTTCAGTGGTACACTCTGTCAGGATGTCCTTGGATTCTTCCTTGTACTCAGCAAGGCTCCATAGGCCAGGCAGTGAAATCTCTTCTGAATGACTTTTTCAAAGGTCCTCTGTGCCAGGCACCATTAGCTGCTCTCTTGGCCTCTTTACCTCTATCTGAGCATACTTTCTGGGAAACTGTCTTACCATCTCAGGACAACAGTGGTCCACAGCATTTGGGGATGGTGGACTTGAGCACATTTGAGCTGGCTGCCTGGCAATGAACTTTTCTATCGCTGCAGCACTGGTTACAGGCATTGGGAATGTCCAGGCTTTGGAAGCAGATTGCAGTGCTTATGGACATGAGGATAAAGCCCATCACACTGCTGGTCAGGCTCCAATTGTTTGCACAGAATGATTTCTTACCCTAAAGTGGTGGAGTCGCTGGCCATCTTCCCTCAGTTGAAAGTGAAGCAGTCCTCCCAGTGCATGCTCATCTCCCTCTACCCCCCACTCTTTGCTGGGGAAGAGATCTGTATTTGATAGGCTCTGCTATAGGAGTAAGTGTAGGTGATGAGTGGCAGAGCTGTTCTGTCCCGAACAGGACAGTCTCCCTTAGTCTAGGGTGAGGGAGTGGGCTGCAGTCCCAAACTTTCTTGTGATCACTGAGAACCACTGTGTCCCATCCCAGTGTGTCCAAGTTAGTTCTTCAAAGTCGGATCCCATCCAAACCAAGTGAAGCAGCAGAAGTTGCAGCAAGAGGCATCATGTGTGTTTGTCAAAACTGCAAGGCGGAGGCTGATGAACAGTGTCTGGCTGAAGCTCTGTTTATGTGGTCACAGGCTGTGTGGGAGGCCAGTGAGTCAAAGTGGAACACATGCTGCAGGATTTGCGTTACTGGGAGGCAAAGCCAGAGGGTAGCCCTTGTGCTGCTGCTCTTACCTGCTCATTTAGTGCATGCTCAGGGATCCTGGGCACAACCTGTCTCCTGAAAAGATCCTCAGACTGCAATAGTGTGTGCAGCCCATGTCACATGAGGCAGGTATATAAAATGCACTCTCACATGCCTACCAAAGATGTAATCAGAATATTTGTTTTCTCAGTGTAGTTATTGGCAATGAAAGCAGAGAAAAAGAAATTATAAGTTAAAATAATCAATTAATTAATCTAGAATGTTAATGAAGCTATTAGAAAAATAACATTAGCTGTTCATTTTCTCAGGTATGCACAAAGATTCTGAATCCATAATTTTAGGAAACTTTTTCTCTTTGAATACATCTTTACTTAGGCCCAGATTCAGCAAAACATTTAAATACAGACATGAAATTATTTATATGCTAACCGCCCTTGATTCGATTGGGTCATAGAGGAGCAAAGTGCTCACCAAAGACACTGTTTATGGAAGAGACTTGGGAAACCATAACTTCCTGCATTGCATAAACTTCCTGAGTCAGAAAACCAGAGACAGGTTTGGCTCTTGTTCCTTCAGTATACGAGGTCTGCTAATGCACAGCAAGTGGCACAGAAAGACTGACTCAAATGGAGGCACAGTATGGGACCATTTTAACTGCTTCTTGTCTAAGTGCAGGAGCTGGGGGGGTGATGGAATAACCCTGTAAGTAGGATCTGAACTGCGAGGGCTCCTGGCTGGCTGCAGCACAGGCAGCCTGAGACCACCTGGCTGGCATTATCTGAGAAACAAGTGTTGGTTTGGCTGGAAAAAAACAGAAGACAAGACATCCATATTCTGGAAAGTTCCCTTCCTACTGTTCTGCGAGCTCTGTGTAGCTCTGCCAGCAGGAGCTGAACAGACTCCAAAATTCCTTCTCTTTTTCTTTTGTTTAAATATAGTAAGAATTAAAGGCGATTCAAGGGGGACCAACCTGCAAAACTGTCAAATCCATGTGAAACCAACAACCTGGCAGACAACTGCCCATCGTTGTACTTATGGTCGATCCCATGGTATGCTGTTGGAAGGCAGGTTATTAATTCTTACTGTCTTGGCCCAAATCCAACACGTTTTATTATTTCCTGCTTCCTTGAAGCTCTTCTCTGTACTTTCAATAACACATCGAAGTTTTCTTCATCTCCTAGCCTAAGCTTGTGTAGCGTTGCTTGCACGATGCCCCAGGAGATGATAAACTGATAGTAAGCAATGTAATTCAAATGAACATACCTGTGGGTAAGACTTGCCCCCCTGAGCTCCTGCACAGGGCTTAAATACAACTGCTGTATTTTTGCTCTAGGAAAGCAGAAGGAGCTGTAGGAGGTTAAAGCTGAAATGGTGTTAGCGAGTCTCTGTAGAGTGGACGAAAAAGGATACCATGCAAGCAGAATTTACTTCTGACTCAGCCTATGGAGTTGATCTAGGTCACAAAAAAACCATGCATTACAACATTTTAAGAAGTACAGCAAAGCCCATTTCTGCATTCTTGGGTGCTTCTGCTAGGTCCGAAGGGCAAACCTGCTTCAGCATAACCCATTGTTTGCTTTGGAATCTCAAAGATTAAAGGTGTCTGTAAGTGTCAGTAGTTTTCACGGTCATTGTTAAATATTTCCTTTTATTATCTGTATCATAGCAGTTAGAGATTAGAAAAAACAAGGTGAGTTCTCAAGTGCATCCTCAGCGTTTCCTGTCTGTGAGCACAAGAATGTTCCGTGCGTGAGGAGACTCCGACTCACAGGTCCCGGGAGAGTGGCCTGACCACCAGACTGCGGCCTGTTTTGAAGGCAGGCACTCTCCACCCTTCCTATTGAAACTGTGCCATGCGGCAGAAAATAGCTTAGGTTCATTGGGCCAGAGAGAAGAGGAGTCACAGGGAGCAGAGAAAGCGTAAGAGAAAGCATGACTGTACTGGTTAAGGCACCCAATTGGCAGGCAGAGCTTTAGATTCCCTTCCCAGCTTTCAGGCCTGTTTCTTAAATATTTCATATAAATAGTCACTGGATAAAATACAGAAACAGATGTTTTGGATACCATACTCAGAGGTGCCTAATTTTTCCCATGCTCTATATAGGAAATCTAGAAACAGAACAAGAGGTTCTGAACTCCCCCCTAGGGAGGTAAACCCAGTACCTTTCACTTGGGCACTGCAGGGCTGAAGTTCTGGGTAACTAATTCCCTTTTTGGACCTGATCCTCAGGCTGTCACCTCAAAAATCTATTTCAGAGATGCGCTTTCTCCATCACATTTCCCTTCCCGGCATATTTGACACTGGTATTTTTTTGTATTCCTTCTTACAAATGCTCCATTATTCCTTTGACTTTTCCAGATAGCTTTAAAACTAAAAGCTTCCAAAATCAGGTCAGACTTTATCTTTGTCTGGGGTACATTTTTGTTTTATATTTGATCTTCTAGAGAATGCAGCCATTTTCCCATTACAGAAGCCTGACTACGCCTATTTTCAGATAACAAGCTAGATTGGAGTTGTTTTTCTCATCAAAAGGGTTTGTGATACAGTTTGGCGTTTTATGCATTTCCCCAAAAGACTGCCTGGATTGGAATAAACGCAAACCTTCCAGATGAAGTTTGGGTTTACATTTGGAGAAAAACTGACTTTGGAAAACGTCTGCGGAAAATCACGGGATTTCCCCCCCCCCCCCTTTTTTTTTTTAACCAGACCATTTTCAGTATGATTGGCTTTTTGAGGAGTTCAGTTTCTGTCCTCATCTTCTACAGTTTTGCAGTCATATCCTTAAACCTGAACGGTTCATTTTTTTTCTGACAGGGAGCACTAGGAAGGGATATCCATGCAATTCTTCATGACCAGAGGCAGCTCAGTGGTGTGAAGGACATTTGGAAGTGGGCTATGACAGCAACATGTGAGTTGCAGGACAGCTGTGAGGGCCAGAAGTGAAGCACTGATATTCAAATGTTATTTAAGAAATGAGATTTTATTTCTGACAAATCAAGGAATGGATGAAATTAAAAAAGAGTATTTATAATTTGGATTGTGTGTCAATAGGGTTGGATTGTATGCTTAGAGATCAGCCTCTCTCAGATCTCCAAAGACCTTGGCAGTCCTGTTTTTAACACAGAAAAAACAGCGTGGGCTCTTGTTGTGAATTACCAAGGCAATGAATTTCTTGGTTTCACCTGCTTTCTGGTGGACAACTGTGTGTATCTGACAGGTTTATTCTAGGTGGGATTAGGAAATGGGAATGGACAAGAACAAATGTTTCACCTTACAGGGATGTTTAATGGGGAATTTCAAAAACAAAATCTAAACTTTTGGACCTGGTTTTCTCTGAGACTTTTGGGAAAGAACATTCGGTGCCCTTCAGAATTACCAAGCCCCGATCCAGCTGCCTGAACTTACACTGCCAGCCTAGAACAGGGTTACTTTTTGCTGGCCCAGTGCTGTGAGGTGCCTTATCCCACTCTTTGTTTGAATGCTTCTAACGATGGTGACAGATGTTTCATCCAGTTGTAGAAGCTGCAGCTGGGGCTGGTGTTTCAGGGAGCATTTTTGAGGCAGTAAGAGCTACTATCACAGGAAGAATCGGCTATAGAAGAGGTTTCTGTAGTGCCAGAGCAGTCTCTCTTTTGGCCAGGCCGCGGCATCTCATCTGGGCTCTGGACTTGCCAAGACAGAGAGGAAAGAATTTTACTTCAGTGGTTCAGAAATTACACAGGTGCCAGTAAGTCCTTTCCAGTCCCTGTTCTGGAAACAGCTCCTCCATCTCCAGTTACACATGAGCACTGTAACATGCTTTATTACTTTCTCAAGCTGCAGCTTATTTCCCAGGTTCATTTGTATCATTTTCCTGGATGGAGCCTGGTTCCAAGTGTAACAGTACGCTGGCGTTAGCCCCACTCGGTGTTCAGCTTGAGAAGAAATTATAGGCATGGGTAGTGGAAGAGGACAGGATGGGGCCTTGCTTTGGTTACAAGATCTAGGCAAACAACTGGGTAGGTTTTTTTTGACATGTGTTCAATAAAAAGTACGACTAGGGGAAAGGCTACTCACTGCGGAGCTCTGAAATCCTGTTGGAGGGATGGAAGGAAAGAGAGAGACATTTCCAGGTGCATTTCAAAGCCTCAATTATCTCACATGGATGGTGAAACTTCAATTGGAGATTCGAACATGCCCGGGATCAGGAATAAACGGCACTCAGAATATTTTTATTTTCCACTCTACACAGGAATGCAAGAGAACCAATATTTACAGCTGTACCAGGTAGACAGAGTTTTGTGTTATTTCATCTCAAAATGTAGAAACAAATCCTGATATGAAGAAACACAGCCACTCTGGAGGAGGAGACAGTAGCTGTTCAACTGCACAAAAAACCAGCCCTTATCCTGCATAAACACAGACAGTTTAAGAATGTAATATATATATATGTATATACGTATACATAGATTTGAATTTTAAAGAGATACTAAGTTTGATACTACCAGATTTATGGGAAATGTCCTGTGAACATTAAAATGTCCGATGTCCAATTGGTTAATTTTACTTCTCATTCAAAGGGGTCCACATCCAACAGCACAGGCACAACTTTAAGATTTTCATTGGAAGGGGTGAATTTTAACAAGCCTTTCTGGATCCTGAGTTTGTCTTGGTCTTTTATCAAAGGGCTGACCAGAGTTTATGCTACTTAGCCTGTGAACCATAATAATAACAAATGGGGAGGATAGTAAGGATTTATATAGCTTTATATTTAATATGGGGAGTTTCTAGAAGGAGTCTGTAAGTAGGGATTGTTGCCCAGACTCCAAGCTTTGGCCAAGCAGTTCTTGGCAGGCCTCAAAGAGGGTGGTGAAAATGCAGCTTTAAGGCATCCTTGCATCATCCTAGGGTTGTCTCCCTGCCAGCGTGGTCCCTAGCGTAAAGTGTAACACCAGCACAGCTACTGTATTTTGCACTGGCTACCACTGGACCCCAGAAACTAGGCTGGTAACTGGAGATCCATGAGAAGTAAGCTCGGTTTAGCCATTTCTAAACCGTATGTCTGTGACAGGGACTCGGGAAAGGAAGAGCCATTGCAGTCCCTGCAGTGGCTGCAAACCAGCTGAGGCTTTGTCGTATCTGCACTGGCTGATGCGCGAGTATCTGGCTGAGCTGCCTCGTAGACTCCATTGCATTGATAATGTGGCAAAAACCCCAGCTTTTTCAGGGTCTGGAGGATCTGGCCCACATCTCTCTGTGTGCATATGCAGATGTGTGTGATGTCAGGGAATGTCCCCACTCACTGCAAAGGTCACTTTGTCTGAGGTTTTTCATTTGCTTCAGAATAAAGCAACCTTGAGAATGTAATGAAGGAAATGAGGTCTGAAATTTGTTTCCTAACATCCATGAATTGCAGCACCGAGCTAAGGGGAAAGCATTCAAATCCCTCTCTGCCCTCTTGGATAGGATCCTGTTTGTGGCTCTGCAATAATCAGCAGACATCAGTGTCTGCTACAAAGTGAATATTTTGGGTATCTAATTGGCACTTAGATACCAACGTGATAGGAGCTTTAGAAACAGCTAAAACAGATAAATATTGCTGCTTCTTTTCCTGTGTGTACGTCCGCATCGTCTGTGTGAAGCTGTGTATTAATGTGAAAAATTCCCTGTTGATTTTAATGGGATGCATCTCTGTGCAGAGAATTTGCTTCCCTCAAAGCTGCAGTAACGTATAGAAGGGATACATTTTTTTCTTTGTGCTGTGAACATCTAGATCAAATTCCCAAAGTATTATTTGTGCAGAAACTGCGAATGCTCCCAGCTTGCAAATGAAGTCCAACCCTTGTTAATGTTTACAGTAAAACAGCTGTTCTCAGCATTTCTGCCCGAGCCTCAGCTACTTCAGCTCTACCATACTCAGCCTTACATCATAGCAGCTGCAATAATAAAAGGCTGAAAGAGGTCAGAAGCAGCCAGTCCTGCTAAACCACACCTTTGTTTAAAGGAGATTTTGGATTGTAAAATGTCTCAACTGCTGAATTTTTCAGCCTGACTGGACTCCATGCATGGGTTGGGTCTTCAAAGCCCCAGCTCACCAAAAGCACACAGGCACTGCCAGCACAGAGGAAAGCAGAACACAGCCTCTTTATACGTTTTCCCGGGAAACTTTCTATAGATCCAGACTGGGAAATGGTCCAAAGCTTCACAGAACTAAAGATAACAGTAATAAAAAAAAATGGACTAGAGCACACTGATTTTTAAAAGAAATAGCTGAGCCTATTATAGTTGCGCGGCAAAGCCTTGGTAATTTGTGCAGCAAGACTTTGCTAATTTACACTAATAAAAGTAAGATCACTACAGATTACTGAATTTTAGCAATTAGCAGGTATGTAAACAAACAACATCTAAGAAAAGAGAAAAGCATCAGCATGTAGGTTGCTTTCAAGACTATAATTTTGTTGTAAATATTTATTATCGCTCAAATAATACATGCTACTGGATGTGTTTTGTAAAAATAATTAGGTGTTAGCAGAATGTAAAATAGAGCATTTCCCTGCTCAGTATTCTCTTCAGAAGAGAGAGGCCATCATTTTTCTGCTAGGTATGTAGCATACCGTCTATTTAGCTTCTGCAGTGTCTACATTGTAGAAATACATGAATAAATAGGAGTTTAAAGCGAATTCAAGACCATATTAGCATTCAATGTCCTACATGTGATTTACCGAAACCTTTTCTTCTGTTGAGCAGCAGTGGGAAATATGTGGGGCTTAGCACATAAGAGAAAACGTGTTCATTGCTGAATTATTACTCTACATAGGAACTGGATAAAATTTGTCATTTTCATTTTACTGCAAATGGAAATTTGAAAATCGAAGTAGGAAGAAAATCAGATTTATACAGTTGAAAATTTTCCAAACAGATTTATAGGTCCCGTACTCTACATACAAGAGGTTCTTTTAGCAGCATTTTCACAGTTAAAATCAAGTGTGAACAATGCAGTTACATGCCAACCACCACCTGTGACACCTTTGCAATTCAGGGTGGCTAAGGAACAGCAAGCTTTGCTGGTGCTCTGGTTCCCAGGGTGATGTCACAGACTGACAGATGATGTCACAGATGTCCCAGATCACGGCAGCAGGTTGAGACGGAGAGGCTGTCACAACTGGAATGCTGAGCTGAGCAGATTCCACAGCGCGATGCCATCAAAAGGACTGAGTAAGAAATCCCAAATGTGTTTTCCAGTACAAGAAAGGGAAAGAAGAAGAAAGCGAGAGAGGCCAGACAGCAGAATTTGTAAATTCCATTTATACTGGTACTTTCAATTGATACAGATACTTTTAATCCAGTGGGATCGCAGATTCCATTGGCACTTTGGAAAGATGGTGCATAGTGGAAATTATTGGGTCTAAATTGTAATAATTTGGACTGGAATTTCAGTTATGACTCATAATGGTGACTCATTATTTGCCTCAAAATAATTCTTTGAGATCCTAATGAAGTCAGGGTGTAGCTGTGTGAGGCATTAACCAGCACAGTAAAATGCATACCCTTTCTTAAAGAGTATAGAGGCTACATATACCAGGACTAGACAAAGGAAATAATATGAGAGGTAATATTCAAGCAAATTATTTAAAATAACCACAGGTACACATAGTAGCTCTGTGTTATTATCACAAAAATGATGTAGTGTCTGGGGGAGAACAGCTGCCCCCAAAAAGCAAGTTTTATGTACCTTCATACATACATGCTACGTATACATCTGTAACAAGTATGTATATATTTTGTTAACATGTAATCTAACACTGAGTGCTTTTCAAAGATGCACACACCAATGACATAAACCTTTTGTAACTACACACCCGAGCTAAATGTTACTTCGCAGTGTGCATTTTTCCTTGGGTTTCACTGGTGCATTCAAAGCATGATCAGTTTGTTTCTTCTGGCAGAAATTGTCACCTGAACCCCTCAATAAAAATATTGCTTCTACTCTGTCATATAGAGAGAATATATTTTAACTCGCTCGCTCTAGGTACAAATGTGGCTGTCATGTCTGAAAAGGCAACAGTTAAATACATGTTTCTTCTGTCAGAAATGCAGCAGTTAAACCCTAAATAGTATCTGTAGGATTAAGATCCAAGTACTTTATAAGAAATCTATATGCAGTTATCTTTCCACGTTTGCTCCCTACCCCCTGTCATGGACTATGAAAGATAATATAAGAAGTGCTCTCGTATGTATGCTTATCTCATTATCTCCATTTTCAGGTAAGTGGAGCAAAGAGTTTCACCTTAGTGGGTTTGTAGCAAAATAATACACATCCCTCTAAGCTAGAGGAATAAAAAAAGCAGAATGGAGCCCAGAACGGGGGGAGAAGTGGAGAGACAGGAGGGGTTTTTTAAGAGTTTTCTGAATAATCAGGAAATCCAGTGAGACAAACAGAATGTGTAGAGAGCAAGCCAGAATTATCAAATTGCCATGACAACCGTAGGCAAGAACCCAGAGAGAAAAGGTAAAGAAATTACAGTAGAATTACAGTTAACTTCCCATTTATTTATTGAAAAAAAAATAAATCCCAAGCAGTCAGGAAGAAATATTTCCTTTGGCCTATGATGCAAAGGCTTGTGAAATGCAGCCTTGTTTGCAATTTTGAAATTGCTTTGCAAATGTATACCAGTAGCTTTTCTCTAGATTTGCATATGCAGATCGTTTTAACCAGCAGGATTTGATGTCAGATACAAAACTCAGAATCACAGATGCCTTAATTTGTTTGAAAACAGAAACTAAAAGAGAATTCAGGAAAGGTAAAGGGTGTGTGTGCGTGTGTACACGTGTATCGTGTGTATTTCTGTGATACTTCTAAAATATTCCCCCTTGTATGTTTCTCAAATGACCACTTTCTTCATTCAAACCTTCCCGTAAGACATTCGCAACCAAAAAGCTTTTCAACAACGAATGCAGAGAAAAATAAGTGAAACTAAAGTGAAGTGAAACTAAAATAAGTAAGAGTGGTGGTGTCTATTTAAAAAAGCTACAGGTTAACCGTCAAGCGGTTCACCAGATTATCTGTCAAATTTGGGTTGAAATTCTGTTTGTTGAGTTTAATGTGCCATTTCAGATAATACCATTCACATCTTTTGGAAAGATGCGAGTACACAATTCTGAAAGGCAGAGATCCATGTTTAGAGAAGGAAGGGGGGGATCAGTTCACGTGGGGGGCAGTTGATTTTTTTTCCCCTAGTTTTAAACAAAGCTCTCAAACTGCCAACACACCAGTATATAAACAAAATTTCCACAGTGCTGTACCTTTCCTGGTTTATGCCGCTATCTGAACACTTATTGTGTTTCCTATGTGCTCTGTAAACACAGCTACTGCCCGTATTGATCTTTGTCAGCGCTGCCCGAAGTTTGCTGCGGTCAGGGAGCGGAGCGATGCCCTCCTTTGTTCCCAGCCGGGATGTTGTGCTCAGCCTTCGCCTTGCTCAAACACAATCCACTTTACTGAACTGCTGCAACATGTCTTAGGGAACCCAAATTTATTGCTGTAACAGAAACGGAAAGAAAAAACATCTAAAAAAGACAAGAAGACGTAGGGAAAAGGGTATAAATTCTGGCTAAAATATTTGCCGCCTATATTTTTCTCGACTCTACTTTTTCAGAAGTAGATGTGCACACTCATTTATATACACACTCAAACTGTGCATAGCTCAAGGGTGTGTTTATTTTAATCTTGGGAACTAGGACGAGCCAAGATTCACTCTCAGGATTTGCATCGTCACTAAGATCTCTCTTAAACATGCAGTTTTATACCACACTGTTCATTCTTTTTCCTCACATTAACCACACATGGAGTGCAGATAATAGGTCTAATCCTGCTAGCTGGCCAGGGCTGTGAATGAGAGCTAAAGGCATCGGGCATGTTACAAGCTCTAGTGGTAAATTAATTCACTTCCACCAGCATCTGAAAACTGCATGTGGGGATAGTGAGGGGAAGAAAGGGGGTGGCCTTTTAATTATGCTGAGACATCCTGAACTGGAAGAGAAATCTGAAGGGAGCGAGTGGGGAGATGGAGGTCTTTCCTCCTCCTCCTCCTCCTCCCTATTTGCCTTACAAAAATCCCCGGGGCCAGTCCTACCCAAACAGGGACAGTTGGCAGGTATGTGTTAATCTCTTCCCAGCACTTTGGAGCAGCCACGCACAGAGGCTCACTCTGTCCTTTCAAAGCAACGCTTCCTGTCCTTCAAGAGTTAACCTTTTCTAGAACATTTATTTCACCATCTCAGGGAAAAAAAAAAAAAAAAAGGAAAAAAAACACCAACCCTGCAGAGCTGAGAGGCTGCAGATCACAAGGCCATTCTGATAGCCTCCTGTCCCCATGGCAACAGCAACGGCATTTATCAGTTCCTTATGAGAGCAGGCACAGCAAATCTGCATTGCACATGGCAGCCTTCCAGCCTTTCAAATGAAAGCACTTTGAACTGCTGCCAAGTGTGGAAGGAGCAGAGCTGTCAGGACTGCTTAATGCTGGCACTTTGTACTTGGGAGCCTTTCGGTTCCCAGCATCCTTCAGCCGTGGCAGCCTGCCAGGTCCTTAGCGGAAGCTAAAAACCAACCCCCAGACCATTCACTGCAGCGCACTCAAAATTTTCCACATGTACCATGTCACAAGTGCAGACTGTGCAATGAAAGCAAACGCCTTCCTCGGGATTCTAATTTTATTAATAATCGAGGAAAAAGCAATTGGTGATTAGCTGGCTGACAGCAGTACAGTACAGCCACTGTTTATCACTCGGGGGGTGTGTGTCAAATGTGAATTTAGTCCTTCAGAAACAGAATCAGCTCCGAGAACAGAGGCTGCACAGCCCCGAATCTGCATGCAGCACCTGGGCGTGGGGAGATTGGTGTTAGCAGAAGGGAGAGTGAGGTTATTTACAGTGGAGTATTTTTTAGCAATCGTCATCAAATGCAGAGCAGTGAGACATGGAATAGAAAAAGAAAACGGTGTATCTGGCTGGTAAATATTTTCTGCCCGTACCCTTCGCATTTTGCTGACATTGTGAGAATCTCGGAAACTGGCTGATGAATGTAGCAGAGATACACGGCTCTTGGTGGGTTTCCTTTCAATGAAGAGTTTCATGTGAACTTTTAATTGTTTCGCATTACCCAAAGCACAAGGGCTTCTATTGGCAGAGGAAACAAATTGGCACAGTTCTGCTTTTTTTTTTTTAAATCTGCACTGAGATCAAGGGCAAGGGCTTCATTTTCCAGCACTAGTCATAAGCCTTTAGCACAAATAGAATGAAAATTGTCTGTCGCTCAGGCAGTTGGACAGGGTTCAGGAAAACTATGTCTGGCACTAATTCCAAAGGGAAGGTTTGGTTCAATCCAGCATCATTACTTTCAGTAAACTGTTTTCACTAGTCTATATCCCACTGTTCAAGAGCTGTTTATTATCTTTTACTAAATAATGTCTTTTGGAGTACAGGGTAATGAAAAATACCTTATATGACTTACATACATATGTATACTTTCACATGTATGCATACTCTCACATGTATGTGTACATACAAATAGATACAGTATACATGGCTGCACTCACATTTTTTTTTAGTTTTCTGGTTTTTCTTAACACTTGCTTGTTTCTTACCTTGCCTTCCCATTACAAAACACATTTATAATGCCAAATATAAAATAGTAAAAATAGCCCAGAAGGTGAAAGCGAGCGAGAGAGAGATATGAAAAAAACCCTGGAGCAAAGACAATCTCCACAAATTTGTGAGTTTCACCACAAAACAAGGAAATGCAGTGCCTCTTTTTCAGCTTGCAGCTATCTTTGGCTGCTGCTTGAAGACTTGACTTAATTCACCCAGGCAGTAGCGTCTAAAAGTAATACACCAAGACAGTTAATTTTGGCACTTAGTCTCCCTTAGGAATTTTACCAACAGTCTTTGAAAAGAAAGTAAATGATCTTTTTTTTCCTCTCGGTTTCCCCCCATAGCTCATCTTGATATGTGCTAATAAAAGAAACTGCCTTCCTCTCCCCTTGTATTCTCACCCTTACCCTGCATCCGTAACATCCTTCTTTCAATACCAATGTAAATCAGCATTTATAACATGGTCTTGGAGAAAAAGTGGTTTAGGTCTTTACAGATGGCCTAGTTACAGGGGAAAAGGAGGTTATGCCATGTGAAATAACTTTAGATAGTGCAGTTTCTTTCCTTTCTTTTTTTCTCTTTCTTTCTTTCTCTTTCTTTCTTTCTTTCTTTCTTTCTTTCTTTCTCTCTTTCTTTCTTTCTCTCTTTCTTTCTTTCTCTCTTTCTTTCTTTCTTTCTTTCTCTCTTTCTTTCTTCCTTCCTTTCTTTCCCTCTTCCTTTCTCTCTCTCCTTTCTCTCCTTTCTTCTCTTTCTCTCCTTTCTCTCCTTTCTTTCCTTTCTTTCCTTTCCTCCTGCCCTCCCTCCTTCCCACCTCCCCCATTTTTTGGAAAACACAGTAAAGTTTTGTTCAGTTCTCAAGTGTTATTAATCACTGGTGGAGGCCAAAAGCAGGGATATTTTTCTTGGCAGCACGTTTTGATAAACAATCTGTGTATGGGGTGAAGGGAGGGGGGGAGCCTGTCTTGCTGGTAACTAAGCTAATGTTTGGCAGATCCTTAACTGTCACGAAAGTGCAAGTGGCTCTCAGAGGGAATAGCCTTAAAAAATGTACCGATTCAGTTGATTCATTGTTGTTGACTGTTTACTACGGCCACAGGATGAAAACAGGCCAGGGATAAGCAAAAATAACAACAGCAGAGGACCCAGCCTCTGCATGTCCCAGCCTAAACCACGCTGCCCGTTGGCCAGTCCCTTGCGGAAGGAGCAGAATTCATTAGAGGTGGCTTATTTTGCACCGTAAGGTTTGGCAAAGGTTAACGTGCCGAAATCTGGGCTCGCAGGCGGGTTTTAAACCAGGACAGCTGTAGGAAAATCGATTCGGGGCGGTCTCAGAAAAGATCCCTCGCTGCTTTCCGGGACAGAAAGGAGAGGTCGAGGGGGGGCGGGGGGGCGCAGGGCGCGGCTGCGGGCAGGGCGACTCGCCCGGCTCTGCGATGGGCTCCGCGCTCCAGCAGCAATGTGGAAACGACACCGGTAAAACCGGAGGACGACAGGCAACGGCCGTTAGGAAACGTTTCTGCACTGCAGAGCAAGGAGAGAAAGGAAAAAAGGGAGGAAGAAAGGAGGGAAAAGTTCCTGGGAAAGCGATAGGCTCTGTGTGTCAGCAAGGACACTACCTGAGGAATGGTAGGAAAAGAAACAGAATTGTAATGAGATGAGAGCTGAAACGATAAACAGAAACACGTAATTACACTGCTATTCTTTGTAACTAGGTGT
This sequence comes from Mesitornis unicolor, assembly GCF_000695765.1. Taxonomy (NCBI): domain Eukaryota; kingdom Metazoa; phylum Chordata; class Aves; order Mesitornithiformes; family Mesitornithidae; genus Mesitornis; species Mesitornis unicolor. Next base: position 3,987 of record NW_010189445.1, on the reverse strand, counting down.
TTTGACACTTCCTGGCAGTTCCTAGTAGACGACAATGTTGTTTAACTTTTAATTTGACAAAATTCTGCAACCCCTTCCTGAAGCGTTTGTGTTTTGATTTACTGAACATACTCCCTTTACCACCGAGTGCTCTATTCACTCCTAATCTCGGCATTGTTTTGAAGCCAGTAATTCGATTGTGACGGATTTTATTTTATTTGTTATACTGAGGTAAATCCGTCTTAATGACACTCTCGGGAGTGTGCTTCCCTTCTGGTTCGTGTATCTTTTCCCAGCTGTAGCTGCTGTTTTGACCACTGAGGAAAGAGCCATTTCTGTAGGTGAGCGCCTGCAGAAGAACCAGCTGCAGTGGCTGCTGCACTGTTCAGTGCCAAAACTTCGTCAAGTGAGCAGGAAAGAGTTAAAGGTATTCCCAGGCCGGGAGCATTTAGAGCCAAAGCAGACCGTTCATTCCCAAGCTGCTGAGATCACGGGCTCCTCATTATTATTGCTTGCAAACTTTGGGGCTGTCCTATATTCCGCATAATTAACACTGGACTGCTGATCGATAATCAACAGTGCTGCACTCGCATCCAGCTCGACAGTAATCCCCGGATTTTGGGAGCTCCTGCATGGGAATGGTGGGGAGCGGAGCCCAGCAGAGCTGGGGTGTAGCCAGGCACCTGCCTTGTGTCGCTCCTTCCTCCATGCTGCATTGAACCCTGTGCTCCCATGCCTGCTGCTGGCACTGGGAGCTGCCGGCCAGCTCCCGCACCCTGCGTTTTGGGTGATCGTTTCGTTTAAATCAAAGTGTCACCTGCTGCTTTAACGTTACACAGATGTCTATGTGCATGCGTAGACCCAAATAAAGAGGGTAGTAGAATCAAGGGAGGGGGATTATCGGGTGGCAGGATTTATCCTAGCACTGAAAGGAAGGAGTTGGTAGATTTCACTTCTGATAGTGAAAATGATGTCCCTTGGGACTACTGGCAGGTTGTAAACTTTGGGCAATCTCTGCAGAATCCCTAATGCTGCACCCAAAATGTTGACTCGTGTCCCTGCGCAAAAAGCAGGAGCTGGGCAGCGATTGTATGTGGCCGCGGCCCTCCTTGCGCTCCCCTCCCTCTTATTAAACAAGCTGCGGTCGGGGGGGGCTGACGCTGCATTTTGTTTGCTTGCTTCTTTCTTTCAGTTAGCCAGACCAGGCACCTGAAAGGCTTCATTGTTTAGGTTTCCTCTTTTCGTCCTCCAAACGTAATTTTAATTCCTGGATTATTTCAGAGCTAAATAAACACCAGGCGTGTTTAGTATAAATCCAGCAAGACCGATCTGGATCGCTCCCGTTCGCATGGCTAAGGCGAGGAAAGGTGGAAGGTGCGCAGGGACAGCTCTGCCAGAGGTTGGAGCTTTGTCACACTGCCACCGTTCAATCTATTTTTCCCTACCAGATGAGATTGATACTGACAACTCGTTCCCTGTGAAGGTGCCACGGCGCGGTGTTTATTTGCATTTACATTGCGGTTCTCTTCATCAGTCAGCTTTGCATAGATCACCGCTGCTGCTGGCCATATTGTTGCTATGCTGACACTTGAGCCTTAAGTGCCGCTTGCGTAATGGTACAGTACGTCCCCATGACCAAAGTTTAAATCAAAGTTTAATCATTACGGAAAAACAAACATTTCCGCGACAGTGTATCCTGCAAGTAAAAGTAAAGGCAATTTGGTCGGGTCACAGATGCTAATCTCTTCTCTTTTTCTATTCACAAACTGTAAAGGGAGTTGACAGCACCTGTAAATGGTTTTCTGAGACTAGATTATATCTAAGGTGATTATTATTTACACCCACTATAAAGACTGCTCTTGTAAGCCAAGAAGTCTGTTCCTGTGAGGTGAGTGTTACCAAAAAAGGGCTTTCTTGCAGGAGGATTCAGTGGAGCGAGGAGCCAGGGTGAGGGGCGGTTCAAACACACAGAGTGCCTTGTCATGTGTTGGGTTTGTACAAGCCGGGGACAAATGCAGTCGGGATATGCGGCAGTTCTGCATTCCCAGACACGGGATGAAGGGGAAAGCCTCAACGCTCTCAACCTGAGTTTTTTAAGCAGGGGCTGACCTTTTCCCACAGCCCAGTTCTGCTTCTCATAGGAAGATCAACACGGGGCAGTAAAAGGATAGGAAAGGAACTTGACTTTCCAGTATGAATCAGAGCGAACACGTGCTTGTTTAGTAAAGTAAAGTCATATTAATGTAGAAATCCTGCAGCCATCACTAAATCGCTGAGGCTGGAAGCAAAGCCTTTTACTTTGACCAGCTTTCATCTGCCTTACTGGAAGCTTGCTTCTGTGAAGCCTCTATAATGTCCACAGTTTAGGTGTGAAATTTCTAAGTGTGAAATCCACTCTCCTTTAGCGCATCTTCTTCAGCCAATTTGCATATGGGAGGCTCACATAATTCAAAGACTTTTCTATCCCTACTCGCTGTTTCTGCAAGCTGCCCCTGAAAAAGAGTCACTTTGTCAGAATTGATTTTATTGCTGTGTTTTATCTGCTTCTGCCATTTCTGTAACTTCAGCATATGCATTTCATTAAGCCTTCCCTGTAAAATAATTCCGCTCACATACATATCAAAATCGTTTGCCAGCTTTATAGCTTATAACTAGACACATATAAAACGTTTTAGACAACTAAAAATGGAAATGAGACGCATTGGCGATATGACACGAATTATTTAAAGCAACAACTTTTTGTCGTGTGAGTTTTGAAACGTTATTAACCGAATATAAGGTCTCTTTCCTGTTCGGTGCTGAATCGCTGCTGGGCGTGCGTCTGTGTGTGTGTGTGTACGCATGTGAGGGAGCCGTGGCACCGCGCCATAGAAACCCCGAGTCCCTTTAAAGCGGGGAAACCTGTAATGGACGGGTTTTTCGGCGTTTCTAGCAACAAAGGAACCAGGAAGAGGTATTGAGAGAAAGAAATCCGTCCCACACAGCCCGGCCGGGAGAGGCCCCGTAGTGTGCGAGCGCTCCCCCCGCTGCCTTCGCGGGCAGCGCTGCCCTGCCCGAGCCGCCCGCCTCGCAGCCCGCAGGGTCCCCGCCGAGCCGCGTCCCGCCGCCCGGCGGGCCCCCCGCCGAGCCGTGTCCCGCACCGAGGGTTTATTATTCTTTGGATGTGGACAGCGATGTCGGTGCTTGCAGAAACAGCCACCGACTGCAGCGGGAGGAAAGGCGGGCAGTGAGGAGCCCCTCCCGGCGAGCACTGGCACCGGCGTGGCCGCAGGGACGGGCGGGGAGCGGGCAATTTTGGGGATCGTCGTCGACGGAAGGCAGGCTTTGGGGTTTTTTTATTTTGCTTTTCTCCCAGTGAAATGAATTATCGGCTTATTTGCATGAGCTGAAGTTGTTTTGAGTAATTTACCTGTGAGCAGTGTTATAGTGAGGAGCCCCTCCCGGCGAGCACTGGCACCGGCGTGGCCGCAGGGACGGGCGGGGAGCGGGCAATTTTGGGGATCGTCGTCGACGGAAGGCAGGCTTTGGGGTTTTTTTATTTTGCTTTTCTCCCAGTGAAATGAATTATCGGCTTATTTGCATGAGCTGAAGTTGTTTTGAGTAATTTACCTGTGAGCAGTGTTATGCAAATGTTAGCAAGCTATTTAAAGGGG
>NW_010189445.1:0-293 GCF_000695765.1 Mesitornis unicolor | reverse complement strand
CGAGATGAGCGCACTGCGATTCCTCACCTGCCCGGCCTCTCCTACACCCCTGAGCAACGCACAGCGCTCCCTTTCCCAGCCCAACCTCAAACACTCGGCAAACATGGCCGATTTAAACAAATCAAAAGTGGAAGATCTTCTGATGTAGTCACGGGCTTACAGAAACTGTGTCATTCTGTCACCGGGATCGCTGAAAAGAGAAACACGAAATCGGATATTAAGGCGGGATCTCCCCCCCTCCCCTTCCATTTGCCTGAGCAGCCGGAGCGCACGGGAATCCCACCGCCCGCCCC
>NW_010189444.1:479-2100 GCF_000695765.1 Mesitornis unicolor | reverse complement strand
GGGCCGCCCCAGCGTGGCTTCGGCCCCCTGCCTTGCCCGTGCCCACCGCCCGGTGTCAGACCCCCTTCGGGCTGCCAGGTCGGAGCTCCTCAAGGGAAGGTGAATGCCATGGGAGAGGGGTGGCCGCCCCTCAAAATTCCCCCGCACTGAGGGTCCTGTGGCTGTCACAACTTGTTCGCCTTAAACCCCAGGGAGCAGTTTCTGGGTCCATTTAGGGTCCTTGGGGACCATTCGCTGCTGGTCCCCAGGGAGAACCTCACCCCTTCTCCTCCGTGTGCCACGTTCAGCAGCCCCTTGGTCTCCCCCTCGCCTCAGCAGCCCCGGATTTTCAGCAGCGGCACCCATGGTGACTCAGAGCTCCCCATCCCACCGCGCTGAGCCGTAACCGCACACCGAGTCACCAGTCATGGGAGCAGCAGGAAGCGGAGGCTGAGGGCAGGAGGCTGAGGGCAGCCCACGTCCCAAATAGCGGCCCCTCGCCTTCTTTCAGGCCCCTTTCTTCTCCCTTTTCCCTGCTGTCGGTCAAGCTCAGCAGAGGAATTTGTTTTCCTGTCTTTCCCAGCAAGGCCTGGCAGAGGAAACTGAGGCACAGGCTCTGGGGTCCTCGCTGTGGGGGAAGCGCCACTCAGAAGGGGAAGCGCTGGAGCCTGTCTAGCGACATGCGACCGTCCCAGGGAAGATCCAACAGGAAGCAAAAACCCACAGGGGAATTTTGCTGGTGGTTTTTGAGGATTTGGGACCATTTTCCAAAGCAGCGTCCAAAGGGAAGCAGCTGAGGTGGAGGAACAACCCCTGCTAGAACTGCTGATGGGGCTGCAAGAAAAAGCCGGGGTTTAGGACTCCCAGGAAGGGAAGGCAGAGCTGGGAACGTGGCTGCTTTATTTTTATCTAATAAAGAGATTGCTTCTCCCCACGGTCCTTCCTGCTCCCACTCTGGCCATGCGAAAGGGCACCTCGGCCATGCAAGGAGATAAGTTGTGCAGGGAGACCCAGTTCTTCCCACCAGCGGCCTTGAACAGAGCTGCTCGGCTCCAGAGGGGAGATAAAGGGAGACTTTAGTGCTGCTTTAAATCTCTTTCTATAGTCTGAAAGTGAAAGTTGGCAGGTGATAGTGAACTGAAAACCACCGCCACCAGCGGAAGATTGCAAAGCCCTGAGCAGCTGTGCAGGGCAGTGGGGTCACCTACAAGGGGGGAGCAATGAGGACTACAACCTGTGGGCAGCAGCGATTGCCATGGGGGTCACCGACGGCAGGATTTCTAAGTTGAGGGCCTCCAAAATGAGCACCAAGGCCTCGTTTGCTAAAATATACACATTATTGTGCAGCTGAGTGGGCAATGAAGAAACTAGAGGAAAGGGAAAGCGATAAGGAGAGCAAATCCTTGAGGCTGGTATTTACTGGGACATGGTGACGATGGCAGTGCTGCCGAGGTGGCACCATCAGTATGGGAGGCCAACCAGGAGCAGAAGTCAGCCAAAAGGTTTATGGTTGCCTTGGGATGTGGGTACCAGCAGCAGGAAATCCAGCCACAGCTCACCCCTGGCCCGGATGGGGCAAGCGCTGGCACCCCCAGCTGAGGATGCATCTGTGGCTCCCGCACACCCGGCTCCCCCCAGTCCA
>NW_010189444.1:0-407 GCF_000695765.1 Mesitornis unicolor | reverse complement strand
GGCAGCGTGGTCCCTCGCAGCATCTCCCACACACCAGGACCATCTTTCCCCCTGCCGTCTTCATCTCCAACCCTTCCCGCCGGGCTTGGATAAATCATCCCAGCCATCAGTCTCTGCCCGTTCCAGTGCTCCTGGGCACCTGCTCTCTGCCTCAAAATCCTGGCTGAAAAATTCAGTGTGGGGCAGCCTCCTTCAGCACTGAGCTCCTGGGTTTCCCACCCATGTGTATATCTGCGTGTATATCCATGCCTGCATCCATGTGTACACCCATACCTACACGTACATCCACGCATATATCCGTGCCTACATCCACACATACATCCAAACGTATATCCTCACCTGCATCCACGCACACCCCCACAGATGTGCGTGTCCCCCTGCACCCCCAATCTGTGCCCCTATCTCTC
>NW_010189443.1:47341-49526 GCF_000695765.1 Mesitornis unicolor | reverse complement strand
GGCAGCCCCACTTTGCTTTGCCAAAAGTGTGCGATGCTGCACAGCGTCCTGGACCTCGGCCTGAAACGCCGGTAGCTCGCGTGGGAGATATTCTTCTCAGCCAGTGTTTAATAGAGGGCTTCCCTTGGAGGTAATTTCTGGCTTGGCTAAAATTTGTGTTTTCTAGACCATCTGAAGCAGCACTATAACTTTCAGCTTAGTGTAAAGATGAACAGTATTTATTGGCCTGCAATAGTTCTGTATCTCTTGGAAAGATATATTGGAGAGGAACATAATCATTTTCTGAATCAGAGTGTGCTAGCAAGATGAGAGATGATACAAGTTTCTGGTTAACATCCAGATGTGCTTCATCAGGGTACATTTGCCTTTTGGACTTGCATTTGCCTTCTCGAGAAAGTGAATGTTTTGCTCTGTTGTATATCATCTTTTATTTGACCATTCCTCATCTTGGCACATTGAACAAAATAAGCTTTGATGCTCTGTGAGATGAGAGCAAGACATTCTGCAGATGAGGCGGTTTAAAAAAAACAACCAACCCCACACCAAACTCCAGAAAACAACAGACATTGAAGGCAAGTTAGGTTTGCTTGTTCTGTTTCTTGATCTGAGTTGGCTCCAGTATGGTGATAGACATGTCTATTGAGTATTTTAAGAACTTAATTTTTAAATTTGTTGACAGAGTGAAAATTTCATACTTGGTTTTTCTTGGCTACTGAACTTGCAAGCTGTCAACTTCTTTTGCCCTTGGTATTTTTGGAGCTCAGTAGCCTGCTGAAGGAGAAACACTATGTAAGTGGTGAAAAGTGAGGCTGAACTACTTACTGCAAGGGGTTTATTGTGGCAGGTGTACTTGAGATACATTGGAGTTGCCTCACTTTGCCATTAGCTGAAGCAGCATCATCCCTTTTATTGTGTCTCTGGCATCTTGGTAGAAATTGGTGGCTTCTTCAGTATATGTCATAATTGTTGGTAAATGGATTTGCATGCTCTCTTAGTTGATGTGGTGCATCGTAATCTACGAGGAAGCGTGTAGGGTTGAAAGACGTGCAAGAACAAAGGCCCTTTTGGACAAGTGGTCTGATAGTTGGTTGGCTGAAGTTTTATGACTTACCCCAAATTGCTTCCAAGCAGTAGTTATCTTTTGGTTTATTTTAATCATTAAAACAGAAGTTAATGAGAAGTTATATAGGAAATAAAAGTGCTTTCAGTATTCTTTTTGACTTCCAAGTGGGAAGATACTGAAATCTTCACCAGAAAAAGCATCCCATAGGCTGATAGGAGTCATTGTAATAAATATCAGATTGTAAAACACGTCAGATACACCATGGTTGGCATTCGCTTGGGTGTCAGTTTGCAGATGTGTACAGGAGCTGTGTGTACCGCACAGACAGAGAAGGTGTGTGGGGAAGGAGGGCTCACGAAATGCATTGAAGCTTCTGTCTGTTATCTTAACAAGAATTCACTAAACATATAACATAAGAATGTGAAGTATTAAGGCTGTTCATTACAAATCCCAGTATCAATTTCTGCTCTTTTCCATCCCCTGTCATTTCCCTCCTTCCCCCATCCAGGGTTTTTAAAGTACTGGAACTTTGCAAGAGGAGAGAGGTTTCCAAAACAACTGGTGTTATTTTCTAAACAAAACCCGAAGTGAATTGAAACAAAACCTAAATTTCGTAATTGCAAACATTGACTGCGATATACACCTATTGCCAAAAAATTAAAAAGCATCCTGCAGTTGCATACAGGCAAATAATGGTAACATCTGAACGTATTTGATATGGTGAGGTTAATGTTAAAGGTTGATGCTTTGCCTGGGAAACAGCTTGTGTGAAATAGGTCTATTTATATTGGGTTAATATGAGCTTTATCCTCTCCAGAATGTTTGTCATAACCAACATAAACATTTATGATTTTTAGTAAGTATTTCAATTGGTAAGTTTGTTGTTGACTACAAAGCGTCCCTCCTGAGCATCTGACCTAGTTTTAAGCGTCAAAAATGCACCCAAGTGCTGTGCGTAGAGAGGCAATAGACGTTTGGAGGCTGCTGTTCAATGTGCTTGGAGACACTTCCAGTAGTTTTTTCCAAAAAAGGAGGATTGGGTATCTTCATAAATATTTCCATACATATGGATGCGAAACTGTATTTCTTTTAATTGCAAGCTGTCATCAGATCGGATTTCCT
>NW_010189443.1:38688-47310 GCF_000695765.1 Mesitornis unicolor | reverse complement strand
CCTGCTGAAATGCAGCAAGGACAGTAGCAGCTGTTACAGCTACACCACACCATTGGGTACATAACACAGAGGCGATTGAACCTGATGTTAATGTTTTTAATCGGAAAAATTATAATAAATATGCCAAATATTTATATTCTGGAAGTTGGCATAAGTGTCATAGCTAGAAAGTGGTTATAACTCAATTTTCAGATAGTGAGAGTGAATTACTTTTTCTATGTTTCCAAGTACGTTAATAGTCATGATGGTAAAGCTGGTTTTTATTCAAGCTATCAGTGTGGCACTTCTGGAATGGTATGGTGGGGTATTCAGCCAAAAGTAAACCTTGGTTTGTAATAAAAAAGATGTCCAAAAAATCACAGGGTTTGATAGTTTCAATTGAGCCTCCTTTAAAAAAAACCCCTTAGACATGTATGTTTTTCCAATGGACTAAGTGAAATCCATCATATCTTGTAAGGTTCTCTCTGAAAGTGTATATATGTTTTTAAGTTGTTTTTTTTTCTACTGTGTTACACCGTATAAGCAGAAACCATGCATAATTGATACTCATAGGGCCTTTAAAAATTTCTTGTAAAATAACTGTGTTACAGCTATTAGTGTGGATTTTGGTTTTGTTCAGTTTGAGTGTTCTGATTTGCTGCAAAAGTAATCGTATCCATTAATTTGACTCCAGTAAAGCTCTTGCATATAGAAGCATGTGAAGAGTCCCAGAAGATGTTGATGTTTTGATGCTGATGTACATCAAAGATGTAAATTATCTGAATTAAAACATTTTGTTACCTATTCCACATCCTGAGAGATGTTGGTAGTCTCATGGTCTTGCTTCTAAGTACATGGAGAAATGTTTTAAGTGTACTAAAACCTTTTTACCAACAAATTTAATTTCATTTAGAATAAAACCCTCACTTTGTTTACTGTTGCTGATGTATCTCTGAGAATGGATGAGACTTACACTGTTCTTTCTCCCTTTAAAGAGCCGTGGCCTGTCCGTGAACTTCGATTGGCGTAAGAAAGCAGATAGACCAGAATGAGCAAAACCGCGGAGTGTTAATAGGTGAGAAGAAGTGAAAGATCAGAAAAGTAACTGAAAAATGTTGGTTGATACCTGAATAAGGAGGACACTCTTCTGACTCTGGGGTTTATTTTCAGACTTGGTGCTGGGGAAGCTTTACGTAGAAAATGCTCAACAAAATGAGGAAAGCTGATTTCTTGTCTCTGCTCGCCACTGGTAGTTTGACAGAATGTTTCAGTGCTTATATATGGCCTAAATGATGTTTGAATTTAGGAAGTGTAATCGTACTTTTTGCTTTTCAGTAAATGTTTTCAAGTTTTTATAGAATTTCGAATCTGCCAAACCTATTTTTCTTTTTTAAAAAGTAATATAGGTGTATATATATAATAATTATTAATGCTGTTTTGGAAACAAATCCCACAACCTAAAAATCTCACCTGGAGAAAAACTGTCATGAAAAAGCCCTAAAAACGTCAACTTTTTGCGTTTCTGGAATTCCTGTGACTGTCTAAATCAGCTACTGATTGGGGAACAGAAATGGAACGAATAGGTTTGTACAACCGTTGCACTTGCCTCAGGATGTTCTATTTTCTTTCCTGCAAATATGTAGACCAAGAATTTATTTGATTTTTTCAGAAAGTTAATTTTCTCTGAGTTACAAAGGTAACTTAACAAATATGGAAGCAACTTAAGTAATCAACTCTCTTTATGACCAAGACCAAGCTCTGAAGCTTTCTGACTCAGTTTATCCCTTTATGAAATTAGTTGACTGCTTCACACGAATGTTAAGATGTTTAATTAAAGTGTAATTGTTTTGCCTCTGAACTCGTCCAGGTCCTGATTCAGTGCACACTGAAGTCAGTGAGGAGCTTTTAATTAATTTCATTGAGCTTTAAATAAGTATACACGTACGCATACCCATGTACTCTTAAAGGAAATGTGACCTAAATTTTTGCAGCAGAGCTTCTGTAAAGGAGCAATGTAAATACTGAAACAGTTTAAGGTAAACTACTGATGGAAAGCTTTTTGTAGAAAGGAGAAGGAGATAGTGCAACTGCAGTGATCTCTGGTGCCTTGCTAATGTAATTTTAGTAGTTTCCTGACTTTGAGTGTTCTGGATCTTATATGGAAAACTGAAGAATTCATTGTGTCCTGGCAGCTTGCTCAGCTGGTCAGGGGAGGTAGAGTCAGACTTCAAGATAAACACAGTAACCGAATGTCTATGTAAAAATGATCAGCAATAACACACTTAAAGTATAATTAACTTTTAGAGTTGATGCCAAATTGAGAAAAATAGGAGCATTCACCTCTGCTTAGCTGCTTTTTTTCAGGAATGTCTGTAGATGCCAAATAATACTCATTGGTTTATGTGGAATTCATGAAAGGTTTTGCTTAACTTCAGAGGTCAGAAACATCAGGTTTTTTAAACAGAACTTTTATCACTGAAAATTTGGTCAGCAGTTGCAGGGAACTCGGTGAAATAAACCTTTCACAATTCACATGAAACTGCACTGGTGTTCTTAATGTTTCACTGTCATAGTTCCCTAGCTCTTACAAAATATGTTTTAAACCTTAAAATTCTGTATGTGTAATAGCATGTGTGAGGAAATACAGTTTTGGCAGTTTGTTTTTAATATATCCGTTTCATTGTTCTGTTCTTGGTAGCTTCAGTTCTGGACATAACTGCTATAAGCTCATTCCTTTTGTTGAGAGACTGAATATAATGAAGATGTACTGTAATTGTATTAATGGTTTGGGAAGTACAGGTATCAGTCTGCAGCTTCAGTAATATTCTTCCCTCATTCTGCCTTAAACTGGTGGTTGTTGCATGCAATCCTGCACATGGAAACTTTCTGAAGTGGTCTGAAATCTTACAGTACTGTTAAATTGTAGAAGGATCAGCCTTGTCTTGAGCCTTGTTCTTAATTGGTCTTTGGGCTAACATCTTTTTATTGTTATTTATTTATTATATTATTACTGGTATTTATTGGAGTTTGATTAATGAAAATATGTATTGTTGCATCTGCATGATGCCCCCGTAAGTAGGGGAGCAATTGCCATTTATCTTGAATTTTACATCTATAGGAGATCGTGAAGCAATCAGTTTTAAGTGTTTAAGTTCATTAGTGTTGATGTCTGAATAAATCAAATGGCACACAATTCCACATCCAGTTTTCCATGCAGTTCAGCGTGGTTGCCTTTATTGTATGTGCATTCTCAGTCTTGCTTGTGATTCTTCCAGTTTTTCTTATACTCTGAAACTAATCAGTCCCAGCACTGGCTGGGTCTTGATCTAACCCTTAAATAAACCCCTGCACGGAGTAATTTATTTCTCTCCAGCCCCTGTGTGTTTGTACAGTAGTGCTAAAAAGATATTTCTGCTGTCAAACTAATGACCTCATACAGATTTATTTCACAGTTCAGGGCTAATATAATTAAGGTAACACTCAAAATTGTGGCTAGGGAGGAAGGAAATTGCATCCCTTTTCCTGAGAAATAGGAAGTCTCTTGAAGGCAAGATTTCCTTCCTTGTAATCCCACTTAACCAAAAAAATATAGAAAGCAAAATGTCTTTGGTGAAATTGGTGTGTAATTTGGAGTTTGTTTTAAACTTGTGAACGTTAAAGGTCCTCTCTTAAAATTGACAAGGATTTTTTTCCTTCCTCCTCTCTCCATCAGATATCTTTGCAGCATGGTCTTGTTTGCTGATCTAAAGAAGGTAACAAACATCCTTTTCTTGTGCTTTTTGTTTTTAATGAGCTCTTCAGAGAAGAGAGGAACTGATGTATTTTTACACATATGATTAAAGCAGCTATTTCATCCACTTAATGAAACACTGTTGAGAAAAATTCTCAAGGAGTGTTATTTTATGAAGGTCCTAGGAGCAGGGGTCTCTTGCCCCTATTACCCAATAATATTAATGATGCTAACAGATCACTGAGGAGGCAAAGATTTTGTGTTGTGGTTAGTGCAAAAAAGATGATCAAGGAGTATATTCCTATTAAACAAATAGCTATTAACAAAATACCTCTTTAAATAGTTTAAAAAATTAAACTGTACAGTGATTCAAAACTGAAACCGCTTCTTTGCTCTTTTGGTTATGCAGAGCATCCATGGGGAAAGCAGCACAGAAGATTTTTTGGGGTTTTTTCCTCTCTCTAGAGGCAAGATAAGTAGGTGTTGTAAAGGCTGTATTCATCACATTATACATCAAATTTTATTGATGTATGAGGCCAGAACAATATTTCATGTAGTTGTCCAATGGTCAGGCAATTTTGGTAGTCAGGAACTATTAATCTAAGAGTGGCTGGTCCTAGCACTGTACTTGATAGAGTATTGCAAAATATTCAAGTGCTAAGTAGTCACCAACCTAATAACAGCTCATGTTTTAATTGCTTTTAAAAACAATCTGGTTAGCCCCAGTCTCTCTACTGCAAGAGATCTGTAGGCGTTTTCACTGTAAAATGTTTATGATCTGGCATCAATGATGTTCAGATGTCAGTATAAATTACAGGGCAGCATAGGTCACGTTTTAAATTGAAAGCTATCTCTAATATGCTGGGCATCTGTAGAAAGATACTGTGTCGATGAGTACCAAAGAAACGCCTGTAAATATGATGGTGCCTCTCTGAGTGGAACAGTGGAGAGAAATCCTTTCAGTAGGCATTACTCATGGTGTCTGCCGTTTCTGCTTAAATACAACAATGCAGAGTGCTTAGGCTGCTGAGAAGTTGGTCACCAGACCACAGGCCATTTGACTCCAAATATGGCACTTCTAGGTTTTGAGGGCTTTTACTGCATGCTTGTGAATTGAAATTTCATGTTATTGTTATTTTAACTGCTTACAGATACTTACTGGAATTTTGCCCATTCTGATATTAGACTGTCGTGTAATGGTTTGCGATTGGTTCATTGCCCTTTTGTTAAACTTGACTGAAACATCAGATTTTTGTACTAGACATAGGCAGCTTTATTTCAAAAAGCTGAATACAAATACAGTATTAATGGAACTATTTGGTTGGAAACGTACTGAATACTGACGTGCTTCTCCATGAGCACTGCTGGTAATGCTGAATGTGTGCTTCTTTGTGCATATTTCTGTTTCCTGTTCCATTTCAAGCCACTTGAGAATTGCTGAAGAAGGCAGAAAAAACATACTGCACCTTGGGCTTATAGACTTGCATCAGTTTTGACATTGTACTCCGTTGTGTAGGCATGGTAGGCTTATTTTAGGTCCATTATGAAGACTGAACCAATTTCTTGCTCCTACAGTCAACTAGTACTTTATCAGTGTTTATGCTTCATGAGTGTACGGTGTCGATGTCTCATACATTAAGTAATTTTTTAGCCTGTTGAGTTTCTGCAATATCAATGGCAGTCTTCAGTAAAACCCAGTTTTAATGCTAATGATCTCTAAGTCTTCAGAGGATTGAGTCCAGCGTTACCGCCTCTTGCAGAGCTGCTTTGCAAACGTGACTTTGGTCATAAAGCTGATTGGCATGACAAGAGAATGAAGTGACCACAATTAATGGTCTTGATCTTCCCTTGCTGTGTTTGGGTATTGGCCTTGGTTCAGTTTCTGGAGAGATCATAGAGCAAATGGGAAGCTCTGTCATTGGTGTCAATAATTAATAGTCCAAAAATATGGTGGTTCATAGGTGGAGGTGTTACATGGTTACATGTTTGTACAGTGTGTGTAGCATGCCTGCCATATAAAATGGGATAGATAGAAAATCACTTGTTGATTCTTATAAGCTGGTGGTTACATTTTTGCTTACTACTGGTGTTTCATCTTTTCACAGGTTTATGATTCAAGGTAAAATCAGACTATGAAAATAAAACTAATTTTTTAAGATAAGAAAAGGCATCTCAAGTTTGTTATGTGTATGTGCTGTAAACTTAGTGTTCTGTTTACTGAAAAGACAGGCTATTTCCAAAGAGACCTATAGAAAGCACCGCTGTGTAGTTTTGTTTTGATGATGGATGCGTAACACTTTTACAGCAGTAATTCTTTTGTGTGGGATACCTGGTAGTTAAAATCATTGGCTATCTATCATTAGTGCCTAATTTCCTGTCCAGAAGACTTGTAACTTTGTCATAAATAGGGGAAGAGGTGCATGAGCCTCTGTGAAAGATGCTGGTGATTAGGACAAGAGCAGCTCTCATCAGTGCAGCAGCTGAAGACCATCCTGAGTAAAGTATTGTAACGTTATTTTAAAATGGTTTATTTGACTGGGGTGGAATTTGTGTATAAACTGTATTTGACTGGGGTGGAATCTGTGTATAAACTGCTGTAGCGAAGTGGTGTCACTTTCTAGAGAATTTTTGACAAACTCATCTTTGAAGTGTGAATACCTTTGTGAAATGAAAGTCTTCTCTTTAAGGTTTTGTTGCTGTTACTACATTTAATTTCAGAGGCTTCAAGCTGACTGACGTGAACTACCTAAAAACCTGTGCTGCCTCTTTTAACTGACACGATAGATGTTTTCTCTTTGAGAGATTGCTGCTGTGGTACGGCAAAAAAAATAATCTGGTTTGTGTGTGCCTGAAGGTCAGGAGGCAAGCATTAATTCCATAAAAATGGTGATTATAATGGTAGCATTTTATTTTAAGTTAGGTTGAGCATTTATGTAAGAACTGTTTTAGTATATTGGAAAGCTTTTTTGATTGGACTTCATTACTCTTTTGAAGTCCTTTTTGAAGCTGTGAAAGGTGATCCAGCACTGGAAAAAAGAAACCTGCTCGTTATACATTTTTCACGTCTAAGTGGCAGTGTTATGGGCTGTTTCCTGTCCCTCCTCAAGTAGGAGGACTGTGCTGTTGTGTTAAAAATTTAAATCTAATCTTTAAGAGAGGTGAACTCTGGAGCTCCAGCTATAACTTGACCAAAATCTGACACTGAGGTCCAGGTTCTGAAGTCAGCTAAAAGATAATATCCAACATAGAAACAAAGACAAAAAACAAAACCAAACCCAAAACCAAACATATTAAGTATTTAGCTCTTACTGTTCACCTATAAATAGGTAGCTGTTACGGATTCTTCGTTGTTGCATCCCTCTGGAGCTGGGAATTAATCCATTCACCAGCTGCCTGTGACTGAAGGTCATGAGTCAGACTGAATTAGAGGAAAATCTGCAGCAGGATTTTGCAGACTCTGGTTCCTGACTTCAGGCTTCAGGCTCCAGCTTGGAAGGTTTTTCAGACTCTAGCTGTTCTCTGTAAAATGTCATTGGAAAATTAGCAGGGCTTAAAGGTGCAGCATCCCCTTGCACTTACAAGCTTCCCAGTATGAGGATGTTTTAACCACTGAAGTACTCAATTGTGTGACTGTGGAGGCTAATAGCTTAACCTTGGATAATGGTATCATAGAGTTAAAGGGACCTCTTCACGCTGGCTGTTAACTCAATTTGTGTTGTGCAAAGGAAACCTGCAGCGGTTGGTTTTTATTCACCATAACTCCTTATCTGAGCTTTTATAATCCTGTCCCATTAATTGAGGTTTTTAGCTGCCTTGAACAGAACCAGCCAGATTCAAGAAGAAAAATAAATTGTAGCTGAATGAACTCCTGTTGGATTTCTTTTGGCTATAACTGGAAATAATGCAAGATATTAAAGAGGTAGTCAGCTGTGACTTACATTTTAAAGAGCTTGCCAGATGGCCGCTGTAAGTACCCTGAATTATTAAGATTGAATATGTAAAGTATTACTCACGTTTACTGACAGCTTATTGCTTTCTTTTTTTCTTTTACCTCCCTGATTCAGGCTGTCCCAATTGCTCGGTTTCACTTTTGGTTTTTTCCCATACCAGTAAAATGTGGATGTTAGCAATCTCAGCATTACAGGGTGCTACAGTGCTGGGGGAAATACGTCATTTGAAGGAACAAAACCTCGTGTTGCTTTCTCATTGCATTAAACAAGCATGTCTTTAAAATTAAATGGCTTGCTTAAGTGGTTTGCCTTATGCAAAATTTGAAAACATACCTAGTTTTAGTGTGGGTTTTTTTTTTTTCTGTTGGGATGTGAAATGTTTTTGGTTACTTTTTAAAATAAAGGGATGATGGGAGGGGAGTCAGAGTAATTTAGAAGTTCTTTATTATGAACACGCCTGTGGCATTGTCCAGCAGAGAAGCCCTTCCAGGTTTTGAATTTGTAAGAGTATAGGTGGAAGTGAGGGAAAGTTTGCTTTTGGGAAGGATTACGTTTTATTTTCGTTAGACACTTTCAGTACAAGTAACCATGTGGAGAGGTAGGGAAGCATGAAGAATGCTGGTGGAAAAGTTAGAAATACTTAATCCCCTTCTACTTTGGTGTAACATACTTGTAAAATAGCTCAACAGGTTTTTTCAAAGTAGACATACATACATCTTCTGGTTCCAAAACCACGTCCAGTTTACTCTCATCCCTATCCTACTGCCATGCTGGAAAGTATAACTCGATCTATAGTGTTTTACATGAAGGTGATACCTAGCGCTTTCCATAGCCAAGGGGACAGAATTGCACCTACTCTTTCCATAGCCAAAGAGATGGGTTTGGAGGCAGCCAGCCAAGGACCAGAGCGGGGATGTCGGGCGTGCTTGACTCTGCCCAGGCCACGTGTCGGGCCTTGCAGAG
>NW_010189443.1:34117-38657 GCF_000695765.1 Mesitornis unicolor | reverse complement strand
ATTCCTGGGATCCTCACCCAGCCCTTCTGCGGGCAGCGCTGGGAATGGAGCGCTGAAAAGCAGGGCTGCTTTTCCATCTATTTACTGCTTGGGAAAGGGAGGGGATGTTTCTAAACCCAAATATATTGCTTTGGTGTAGCTGGGCTGGCAGTTTTGGCTGTAATATCTAGATTTTTCTCATTTATTATTCTGTCTTGTGAATCATATTAAAAATAAATGAGAACTAAATTTCATTCCCTGTGCCTGGCAAACAAAGAAAAATTAGGTGACCCAATTATGTCCGTTTGCAGTGTGTTGGATGCAGCAGGACAAAGCATCTAGGATTTAGTCTTTTAACACAGTTTAGTGAGGAACGTAATCATTTCAGACTAAAACTACAGCTTTTGAAATGCACAGGTTGGTCTTTTCCGTGAGAAAGGAATTGAGTAATGGCACTGGAGAGTAGAACCACGCTTAGCTGCAAAATAGATAAGATGTTGGCAGCCCAGACTTCCCTGTTGGCTTGGCACATCTGCCTCACCCTTACCTGGAGAGACCAGTTCCAGGCTTGATAAACAGTGCGTTCTGTATGGCTTCAGCAGCCCTTGGCACTCCTTTACTGCTGGTAATTCAGGATATCGTTACCAGAAACTGAGCTGAGACCCCAGTATTGCTTCACTCAGGCAATATCAGTGAAGGTGTAACTGGCTTCTGCTTTCCAGTTGAGTTGTGTTAATGGGGTGGCGATTCCTTCAGCCCAGTACACGGCGATTCTTGGTTTTTTTTGTCTCCCTGTTTGGCTTTTTGTGCTGAAAATGCAGATTGAAATGTTACCTTTCAGGGAATGTTTCTGATATGCAATAGAATATATCTGGCAAGAATAGGTAAATAAATTAATTCTGGGTTTTAACTCTGAACACTGGGATTCATTAGTGCTGTTGCTGTTTGTTTATGATGGACGGGATGTGCAAAACTTGTTTTGATCTTTGTTGATGAGCTGACATTTAATTGCCAGCGTCCTGCATTAGACACGTTGCATCCTGGTGCTGCTTCAGTTTCCTTATGCTGTTGTAGTTCAGTGATGTACTTTAAAATCAATTTTCTTTTCAATTAGTGTGCCATACATTTTAGCTTGAAAACTCATTTAATCTAGAGATGTTGGGGAAGCAGCGTGATCTCGAAGTGACAGAGCCTAAAGCTAAGACTTTGACCTTTTTCCGTCTCCCATACGGACATGTCTGAAGTTGTAAACATGACTTCACTGCTTTTAAGTTTTTCTGTATGTTAAAAAATACTCTTTGTAGCAATCTCTGACCCAAGTGTGTAAACCACTGTAAGGAAGTTATTTAGGACTGAAGGATAAGGATGAATTGAAACTGGAGTCTTTGTGCTTAGAATAGTTTTCATTTCATTTCCATGGTAAAGGACCTTGCATGGTTTTATCTCTTCTTAAATCCTGGCTGGGAATCTAAGCCCATTGGGGCAAGATAAATTTTAATGGTAAGTTTGAGAAATGGTTTTTATGTTCTTGTATTGCAGTGATACCTAAGTTGGGAAGTGTTCAATAATTTTTTTTCTCGTTCTCATAGGAGTAGATGGTGGCACGAGTTAAGCTTTGACAGAACCTTGTGACCAGAAGGAAATCTGAGTTTTGCTTTCTGTGGCAGAAGTGCTGATTGGTGTGGTGAGCCCCAGCAGCTGCTTGTAGTACCTCTATAATTGCAGATTTCTGTGAGGGTAAAGTAGTACAGACCTGAGTCCTGCAGCATTAGCAGTCTCAAAGAAGCAATCACCACTTGTTTAGACAGAGGGACAAAAATTGGGACTGAGCATTGGCAAAATGAAGTGTTCTGACCTTGCAGGAATAGAAGGTGGATACAGGTGAGCAAAGACACAGAATTCAGAGCCAGTGATTGCAACTGAGGCAAAGAAATACCCGACCTGAAAAACGCTCTGGGGATGGATCACTGTGTTGATCTAGGGGGACTCTCGTGCTAGTGGTGATTCAGCTGTTCCTCAGCTGTCTTGCTAAACTCTTTCTCGTGTTTTGCTCTTCTTCCCTCCCACCCTCAAAATACACAGTTGCAAAATATTTTTAGATCTTATTTCTTAGGGTTCGTTAGAGATGGATGTGGAAATGTTGATGTGCAGTTGAGAATACTGGGTGCGTGAGCTGCTGTTTCGAATAGATAGGAGCAAGTTGGTAGGAGAACCTTTGTATGGCTTTAGACTGCTCACCAGGCCTTCAGTTCTCATACTTTTAAGAGAATATAATGAAACCTGATTTATTTTTTATTTACTCCAGCCATTTTTGGAGCCTTTAGCAGTAAAGATGCTTGTTATTCAGATGTGGCCTATGGTTTAGCAGAAAAGCTCTCAAATTCTGGTGTGTAAGCTCATGTATTTGCTGTGACAGTGGTGAGATGAGTTCAGCCACGTGGATCTGACGACGACAGCACATTTTGAGTGCTGCTGCTGTCTTGTGGAAGGACAAGGCTTTTGTTTGAAGGTGAAACTGTCTGATACAAACCTCCTGGCTGGTCGTGAAAATGGCCTGGTGGTGGTGGCTATCTCATTTCTCAGCTGAATTCCTCTGAATTTATAGCGCTAGGAAAACGTTTGGTCTTTCTGTTTTCGTTTGTATTTGGTATTAAACACAACCAATGCATAGACTGCTATGATTTGCAATTTGAGGTGTGTGTGGGGAGTTTTAATGGTAACTGTAAATACGCTGTTACTGTCAGTAGGACATAAAGTGCATCTCAGAAGTGGCGGCTTCCCATGCTCTAATCCTTTCCTTTAGGAAGGAGTTCAGAGCTGTGTGGTGAGTGTTTGTACAGTGGTGGTGGTGGGGGGTGGCTTTGAAGTCCATAGAAATGAGAACAGCGATTAGTTACTGCAAACGGGCCTGTTGTCTGTGCTGTAGATAATCTTTCTTGGGTCTGCACCGCATATTTAGAGGGCAAGAACAGTGGGAACTAATTAGCGAGGTAGCACTTAAATAATCCTTTCAGAGCAGGCAATTTCTCCCCTCTGGAGAGGTGAAACGATTCTTTTAAGCCATTGACAAAGCTCAGCTGCTTCCAGCACTTGTTAGTGAGAGACACTGTAGAGAACCTATGGGTGAAGCTAGCAGGTATTTTGGATTCAGCATTTCTCTGATAAACGTGGTGTACAGAACTGTTGAGCAGCTGTAGCTACTGCTGTCTTGTTTCCCTGCTAGTAATGACTTCTGTATGGGGTGATGAAGAGCCACGAAAGAAACTGAATTACTGTAGATCTGCCTTCACTTGTTGACCACACAGAAAAAAAATTAGTATGTTTGGTAAATTTAAGCTGGACTTCATTATCAAATGGTGCAGGTATGTGTATCTTCCCTAATCAGAAACTCTGAATTAAGTACAGCAGCTTATGCTTACGTTTCTAGCTGTGATGCTGTCCGAGTAGCAGGCACTTGCTGTTTCATTACACATTACAGAGGACCTGAACTCTCTCTTCATTTGTGAGATTGAGCTGCTTGTCTTAGAGGCTAATGTGATGGATGGAAATAGTTACAAATTCTTACCATGCTCCAATACCCAGTGTCAGTTGTAAAATATGTTCAGAAATATGTCACAAGCCTTAAAAACAAAAGTCTGTAACTGTTAACTGTTGGTGACTGAACGGTGAGGTTGATAAGAAAAATTCTGCACAAAGGGTTTTCCAGCCCAGCTTCCAAATGCCAGTCTTCATAATTGCTATATGCAGATAACATATGCATAGTTGAAAACATCAATTTTGGTCAAAATCAGCATGCTTTACATTTCTCCCCAGTTTTCCTCAAATCTTTGGTAAGCTACGCCTGTTTTGTTTTTTTCTAGAAGAAATTACATGTCATGATGCATATTGTTATTTTCAGGGAGTTGGGTTTTATGCTGAAAGCTTCTTAAAGAATGCAAAGCTTGAATGCATTCCATTCCCAAGTGATTGGGAATGGCATTGGTATGGTCAGGGTGTAAATCTTGCACATGAAGAATGGCTTGACCTTTAAAAAAACTTATTAAAAATAAAAAGGGTGCACCAACTCCAGACAAGCCTACAGTTTTGTTAATTTTGGCTAGACCGTCTTCTCAAGCAGACTGTGATTCAAAGCACATCGAGTGAAGGGTCTTTCTGGTTTTCAGCTCGGTATATTTCTGTAATGCTTTGCTTATTTGTTTTCACAGGGCAGTTTCCTCATACATTTTTTCCAGCTACGATCATTAATCAGGACTGAACACGTGGGTTATCTGATCTTCTGTGGTTTTTAGAAGCAGGTACGTGTGCAGGGAAATCTGTTTTATCGGTTGGGGATGGGGAGACAACGACTTCATCTGTGTGCCAGGAAGAATTGTAGGGTTAGGGAAATTTTGCTTAAGTAACATTTCATTATGCATAGCATATTAATGTAGCTTTCTTGAGAAAGCAAAGTTGATAAGTATTTTAATGAGATTTTTCAGATGAATTGTGCTTCTTCTGGACATAGACCAGCTTTGTAAGTGGCTGTGGAAATTTAATATGTGCTGGGTGGTATTGTCATGCT